>NC_056745.1:590631678-590656678 GCF_019279795.1 Protopterus annectens | reverse complement strand
TTAACTGTACAGATTTCCACAAAATATTCAGGGTGTAAGACCATAGTTATGGCCACTGCTGCATACCTCTTCCAGGAATCTGCTAATTCACTGGGATAATATCAGGACTGCAGCCAATGAATAATGATATACCATACCTCTGCACATCTCACTTGAAGACATCTGAACAAAGCATGACATACTTGAGGGACAGGGGGCCAAAAAGGGAGACATATCTCACATAATAGTGTTACAAACTGAAACAGTTGTCAGTGTTACAGGGTTTGCTGTAACATAATTTCCCTGAAGGATATGATGTCTGAAACACAAATGAATGTCAACATTTATTGACTACAATCCTCATATTATCCTAATGATTTCCCCAAAACAGATATTGTCTGAGGAACAGGCCAAACATAACAGGCAAACCCTTTGGCAGTCTGTGGACATCTGGACAGTTGAGAGGTATGTCAGAGACATATCACTGTCAGACTTCAAGTCATACAGAAAATGCATGTCCAGACAAGCCCTGTTAACCTAGCAATCCTCTATGTGTATAACAGCAATACCTACTTACAATCTGTACCCAATTCTGGAGCTTTGCCCACCATGTTGTTGGGCTGTCTCCACATGCCTTGTCCTGAGATGTCATTCCACCTACCATCTTTGAAGCTGTAGCCCCCACACCTCCATAATGTCCTCCACAAGGTAAGGAAAGAGGGCAAGGCCCAAATGAGTGACTTAATTATAGCACTGTGTTGCTATGGCATTGGCTAATGGAAAGACAACACAGCTGCTCTGGATGTAAGTAGCAAGTGGTAGACACTGAGTGGTGCACAGGCCATCACCTGCTCATGAGCATTACCTAAAAAGGCAAGCTGCTGCCTATGCAACACAGGTCTGAACCCATCTACACAAAGACAGACTGCGACTACACAAACCTGAACATTTCCATTATTCTGAGGAAACTCTTCAGCACTATAACAGGTATGTCATTCATGTAAGCTTCTAATGGAATGCAGAAGGGGGGATGCAATAATATCAAATAGGAAGTTAAACACTAGGTCACAACAAGACCTGATGAACTCCCATGCTGCTGTCCGGTACCTATGACCATTCCTGCTTGCCCTGTCTGCATTGATATGGATCACATCTCCGGCTCATGAGTCACCCCAGTAAAGGTCAACTCATGTATGACTACTACTGGGGTGTCTGTTGTTCAGTACTAACACTGCTAGGCAAGCTACCTTGTAAATATTCATTTTCATATGTCTCCTGTGAATGCTACTATAATACATATGCTTGTCTTACAAATGTAAGAGACTAATATAGGGTATGTGCATAGCAAACAACAGGTGCAGAAGCATGTGTTGAATTGTAGTTATATACTGAGCCCATACTGGACAACTGTCCAGAGTTTTGCAGACAGACCACATGTCTGCTTCATATTTGTAATCTAGGTCTCATACTGTTGTATATTGTCTGGAACATCACTGGCAACCCATTAAAGACTGAAGTCATAACATAATAACATACATTTGATTGTCAGATGACATATCCTGTGGAGTAGACCTGTGAATGCAATACCGCCTTTGCTGGCAACTAAGTGTGTTTCAGCTAGACTCATAAAGTGATACTATTTTCTGGCCTTTGCCCACCAGTGATGTGTGCCTTTGTGCAGATGTCTTGCTCTAACAGGAGATAGGTGTCTTAGCATGAAACCTATGTCAATGCAAGCGTACCTTGTCCTGTAGGATGCTGGCATTTGTGCAGTCACTGACACCTGCTTTGTAGCTGTGGAGAGCACACTAAACTTGCCAGGTTACTCATCCCATCATATGTTTAGACCCCAAATGGCGGGCTGCAAAGCCAGAGGAGGTGAAGTGTAGAACATTATCATACACATGCACACTTACAGGCTGGCCAAACAGTGACACATGGGAGACATCCCGAGTGCAGATAACAGTCAACAAAACACTTAATCAAATTATAGCTAGCTACAGGCATCTAACCATGGCTATGGACACCCACCCAACACCCACCACGCCTATTGGGACTTGCTGGAATTTGTCAGGATTTAATCGTCTACCCTGCTCCTGGGTGACTAAGCATAGTGTGCATGAACTATGCCACCTGAACATAAATGCACATAGATTCCTTGGCTCTTTCAATGGTAATTCAGTGGATCAGCCAGTAAACACTCCTATGACAGGTTGAAATATCCAGTGCCTGGTCCTAACCAACATGAGTAGCCACTGTAGCACTCCTTTAGTTTCATCCTTGGTAAGATCTGACCACATAGCCATCACTGTTTAGGTTACCATCTCCCCTGCCCGCCCTTGTCAGCACCAAACATAATTAACTTTACACAACTGACTATAAATCTCAGAGCAGGTAGAATTAGCTTTACAGCCAACATCATATCAATTGGAACTAGCAGTAGTGTCCAGGTCCACACCACAATACTATGTGGGCACCTACATAACTGTATGGACTCAGCAATACCTGACAGGACAACATAATCTCCCTCAAGATAGGGTAAATGTCCATGGTGGACAGCAGCAATACACAAATACCATAATAGGTGGAAATAATTGCTGAACATGGCCAAGAAGGAAGAGGTGCCTTATTGGAAGCAATGTCACCTTGGTCTGCACAAGCAAATATGGTCACAGGTAAATCACCCTAAAGGTATCTTTGAGTTCAAATTGGACACATCCACCAAGGCCAATCGCTAGGCCTTCCACACATGTGTCTGCAATCCCAGAGGCAGCACACAGATCTACTCTGTAGTGGTGGTCAGCAACACCACATACACATACAGCATGGATATAGGTGACCGGCTGCAGGCAGGTGAAGTGTAAACATCACTCCCCTATCCCCCATTGGTACACATGTGCCTGCACAGCACCTGCCCCCTTCCCCTCATCATTAAGAAGCAGGTTCATAATGGCCTCTCTGAGGCAACACACAGAAGTCTCTATATGCCTGATACCATCCCTGGCTGCATCATACATGAACACAGGCATGAGCTCTAAAATCCATTATCCACTGTAGTCAACCAAAGCCTGAGCACTGGTGTCAACCCATCTGCACAGAGGATAGCCACTGTCATCCCTATACACAAAGGTGGAGCAATCCACCATCCCAGCCAATCATATGCACATCAGTCTAACTAGCCTGCTCTGCAAGGGCATGGAAGGCAATGTCAAGGACATTATGAACATGGACATCAGCAACCTCAAAATGCCAGAGCCCACACAGCATTGTATTGTCAAAGGGAGATCTGACATGTTAAACCTGGCCGACTCTCTGAAATCGTCAACAAACACAGGGACAAGGTGATGATGGTGAACAATGCCTACCTTCACCTAGCCCAATTCTCTCACAGTAATCCTCAGGTGGCCAGGATACATACACCTATACAGATAGGCATCAACATGTATGTTACCAGATGGGTAGCTAACTGGCCCAATGATAATACCCAATCGATCAGAGTAGTGGAATCCACCTCTAGTTGAGTGTTCCAAAGTGGTGCACCCCAAGGATCAGTCTGGGGGCTTCTACTGTTTGAGATATATGTATCTGAGGTACAGGACAACAGCAGTGGTCTGTGGCTGACCAGGTGTAGAGATGCTTGCAAGCTAACCACTGTCTTACATTCCCCTACTGATGTGAACATCCCCCAAGAGGCCCTCACCCAGTTAATGACTGGTGCAAGAAGCATTTCTGCAAACTGAATGCCAGGAGAGGCATCATTCTCCCTGCTGTGGCAGATGTCATCCACACAAATTATGACAGTAATGATGTACTGAACATGCAATCAGGTGTGAGGCGACTTATGCGCCAAGGTTGGTAGCAACCTGACAGTTTCCTACAGTGTGGACACCATTGCATGGAAGGCTGTCTATATGGCCCACCTCACAAATATGGGTATGTCATCCAGGAAACAGGAGGCTATGACATCCCTGTACTCCACCCTTATCAGATGCATTACCAAGTATAATGGATTATTTGGCATGTACTTGTCAAGCAAATGCAGCAGTTGCAAAGACCACCGAGGTTCCTGACCAGGCAAATCCAGGGTCTGTAACACCTATCCAGTACTGGTAGGCTGAAATCCCTGTCCCTGTACTCTGTCTCATACAGACTGATCATAGGTGACCTGTGTCTGGCATACAAGGCCATTACCAAACCAGCATTTATGGCATTTCTGCATATCTGTAAGACAAATTCCACTCACGCATCATGCACGCAAGGCCCTCACCTGGTCTGTGACATGTATAGGACTTGTTGATGGGATAGTGTAGTGTCCCACACAATACACTTTCTGTAAAATACATTCCTATCACATGTCTAGCAGAGTATGTGTATAGCCCTCTTGAAGAAGAAGCTGGATGACTGTATTGGAAGCAGATGTGACACCTTTGGGATCCCACGTGTGTCCCAGTTGGACAGGGGAACAGCTTCTGGCTTGGAAGGGACATGGAAAAAAGTCTAAGCCAGGCTTATGAGGGCATCAGGGACAATAGACTGGTATCATCTTATGAGGTTATGCACCTAGTGCTTTACATGCTTTCTTTATGTATTGCAGACTATCCTGCTATGTTGTCTGAAATGAATCCCTGTGAGTCTGAACTGTGTAAGTACTGCAGTGATAGTGTATAGTCTTGTCCATTCATCAGTTATCATCACATATCGTTACACCTTGTCATTGTGTGTGGTTTGTATAGCAGCAAGTCAGCAAACATGCTACTGCAGGGTATTAATTTACATATGTTGTCTTCCCTCACAGGTGAACACAGGGGTTGATGTCCCTCCCCCTTCACAGCCTGATCTCGATGCCTTAGCAGACTCCCATGATAATGGTGGTCATAGTGAGGCGCAAGTGGCATTGTTGGTGCCTGAATCCATGCCATTGTTTGATATTCCACTTTCACCCACCATGTCCCCACACACAGTCAGTATTCCCACACATACCCAGCCCCCAGCAGTCAGGGGTAATGGACAGGTTAAGGGTGGTGGCATGCAGATGGACAGGGGTGCTTGACAGAGGACTGCTGCCCATCAAGTCCCTGTTGCAAGTGCCACTGCAGGTGTCACCAGATGCATGTTATGGTCCATCATGAAGGCACAGGTGTGCACTGACTGCAACACCAGACAGATGCTTAGGGTCATGAATGCAGTGCTCCCTGCCATACGTGATGACATCTATGGCATTTATGATGCCATACGTCATCTTGCCGATGTCGTGGATAGACAGTGGGTGAGACATTGTCACTGCTCAACCGTGCAATGTCTGTGCTTGAGTATGTGGTGGGAGTAGGGCATTGGCCAGGTGGACGTAGGTCAGCAACATGATCAGCTGTGAGTCCACGTGGCTGTGCACATTCACAGTCCCACAGTGGCAGTACCAACAGCACTACCAAAGGGATGCTGCTGTCTACATCATACCGGAGCAGGCCATTGGCACATTGTCCTGGCCAGTCCCATCAGGGATGCAGATCTAGAAGATAGCAATCACCACCAGGGAGTAGTACTGCATCTGTCCTTGGGCCTGGTGATGCCAAAAGTACTCCTGGCAGAACCAGTTAATGTGTCCCTGTCAAAAGATGGTGAATGAGCTGAGACTGGACTACATGAAAAGAGACATGGAGGAGCTCTCAGATTATGTGGCCCAGGCAGGAATGACCCTAGCCCTGAGCAGCATCCTACCATTGCCCAGAATGATACCACAGTACAAGCATAAAATGATCGACATCAACAATTGGCTATGTTACTGGTGTCATTCTAAGGGGATCCAGTAGCTGTCTTCTTGGGATGACATGACTGACAGACCTCTCTGCTTTGCCAGAGATGGCCTGCATCTGTCATCCCTAGGTTTCCGGACACTGACTAGGACTCTTGCCACCCCTATAGTGCCTTTTTTTTTTAGGTGGTGCTCCAAAGACCAAATTACCACCAGTGGATAGTTAGGTTACAAGCAGATGTGAAACCAGGCTTGAATAATGCTGTCAGTCTTAAACCAGTTTTATTAAAAAAACAAAGAGAGAGGCTTTGAAAATTTTTTTTAGTATAAATCATAGTTATAATTAGATAGAATGAGATTATTTTAAATGGTGTATTGAAATTAGAATATGTGTGCAATGTAGTTTAAATTAACATCTAGTTTTTAGAAGTGCTTATTGTATTGAAATGTATTGCTGTAGTATATCTTTTTAAGTAATTAGGCTGGCTGTATCATGTGATTAATTGATCCCTCTATTTAAAGTTTTGTAAACTAATTGCTTAATATGTACTGATGAAGGGTGTATTCCCAAAAGCTTTACTACATTAAACTTTTGGTGTGCTAAGTTGCTGTTTTTCTGCAGTTCGTCTATATACAGTATTACCAAGGTTATTTTGTCTAGACCTCTCTGCTTAGCCAGAGATGGCCTGCATCTGTCATCCCTAGGTTTCTGGATGCTGACTAGGGCTCTTGCCACCCCTATAGTGCCTTTTTTTTAGGTGGTGTTCCAAAGACCAAATTACCACCATAACAGCTATAAATAAATGCAATCTGAGGGCCATGCTGCTCAACACTAGAACTCTAAATCTCAAGATGCACTCATTCAAAGCACTCCTCAAAATGGAGAACATCAACATTTGTGCTGTAACAGAGACCTGGTTTAAAGCAGCGGAAAGCACCCCTGCACTACCAGGCTATAACTTAGTTCACACCTTTCAGCCCCAAAAATGGTCCAAAGCTCCAAAGGTGATAGCATCTCCATATTCATAAAGGATATGCACACCTCCAGACTAGTAGCCCATCATGACGCATCAGAGATACTTCAGGTACAACTAACAGTCGGTAAGATTGCGATTCAGGTCATAGCCTGCAATAGGTCTCCAACCATGTCCCAAGACTCTCATTCCATGTTCCTAAGCAGCATGGAAACTATTAAGTTCCAACCCAACACTCTCATACTGGGTGAATTCAACTACCCTTCAATCAACTGGGAAAACTACTCATGTACCAATACACTCGCCAAACACTTCCTGGAATTCATTAATTCAAATACACTGGACAAGCTCATTCTTACATCCAAAGAGTGAGAAAGCAATATCATTGACCTGGTTATTACTAACATGGGCAACTGGTGCTCAACACCAATAGTCAATTCCACCCTGGTTAGATCCGACCACAAACTAATTACCATGGAAATCCACATCTCACCCACACTACCAGCAAAGGTAACCACCATGAAAAACTTCTCCAAAGCTGACTTTAGGCTCCTAAAAACAGAGGTGGCTAACTTCACAGCACTCATGCAAATGGAAAATAGGTGCATGACAACCAAATCCTACCCCAATACACTGTACGAACACTTACATAAATGAATGGAACTAGCCATAAACAACAGAAACAAGCCGCTCTCCTCCAAAAAAAATAAACCAATCTGGTGGTCCCCTGCCATTAACAAACTCTAGAACAGAAGAAAGAAACTGTTGCAGAAAAAGGTGAAATCCCAAGACTGGAAAAACTCCCTTATTAGCCTCAACAAAAGTTGAGATCCCTCATCAAATCCTCTAAAACTAGCTATGAAGGCAGAATTGTGTCAGACACTAAAAACAACCACAAAACCTTCTACAGTTATATCAAGAATCTCCACGGCAATACCCAGATTTTCTCCAAGTTACTACACAATGGTACCTCCTATAATGAGCCAACAGATATTGCCAACATACTGGCCGACAGATTCAGTGCCAACTTTACCCCTCTCCCTCCCTCAAAGGACCAACTACAATACCGGGAGAATTTTAGGCACCTAGCATTATTGCAGCACAGGTTAAAGCTGCATTGTTCAAAGGCAAGAATGGAGCTTCCATGGGACCTGACAATATCCCTGGCTCTGTTCTACATGAACTACAAAGTGAACTGGCACCACACTTGTGTGCCCTGTTCAATCACAGCCTCACCTCAGGCTTTGTCCCTACAGAATGGTGCACTGCTAAAGTCATCCCTGTCCATAAAGGGGGAGTGACTACAGACCCTGGGAATTATCACCCCATTAGCCTTACGAGTCTGATATGTAAGGCTATGGAGTGCATCACCATGGACCTAATTAACAAGGATATAGGGAATCTTCAAACTCTAGATCCCATGCAATTTGTTTATGTGAAGGGTGGATCATGCCTGCTCAACTTGGGTGACTTCTTGAGTCAGTCACCAGAGCTGTAGATGAGGGCAAGGCAGCTCATAAAGCCTACCTTGATCTGGCCAAGACCTTTGATACCATTCCCTGCTCAGGAATTATTGATAGACTCACCAAACTAAGCATCAACCCCTATATCACTAGGTGGGTTGCAAACTGGCTCACAGATAGAACCCACAGTGTGAAAGTAGCAGACTCCAAGTCAGACTGCTGACCTGTCACGAATGGAGTCCCACAGGAATCAGTCCTGGGTCCTCTCTTGTTTGGCATCTACTTCTCAGAAGTCAAGGCCAACACAGAGGGACTCTGGCTGACCAGGTTCACTGATGATTGCAAGCTGGGAACAATTATTAACTCCCCAAGTGATGTATACATCCTACAGAAAGGCCTCACTGAGACCAACAACTGGTTTCAAAACTATGACCTTAAGCTTAATGCCAAAAAATGCATTGTCATTCCCTTTGGGAAAACTCAGTTCCCACTAATTACCACACTGAGGGTATACCACTGAACACTGAAGGTATCATAAGAGATCTGGGAACACAGGTTGACAGCAACCTCTCCTTCGACCACCACATTGCCACTGTGGTCAAAAAGTCCTTCTATGTGGCACATCTCATTATCAAGGGTTTTGCATCACGGATGAAAGAGGTCATCATCTCTCTCTACTCTTCCCTAATTAGACCAATCATTGAGTATAATGCCCCATTTGGCATGTACCTCCCTAAACACCTGCAACAGCTTAAAAGTCCACAAAGGTACCTCACGAAGAGGATGTTAGGCCTTAAACACATGTCCTACATGGACATACTCAAAAAAACTCCAATTTTTCTCTCTCATATCATCTCTCTGCTTGACTTACAAAGCCATGTCTGACCAGCCCTGTTAGAAATGTTACACCTAAAGAAATCCCAATCCCTCTGAACCACACAGTCCAGGGACCTCAATCTCATTACCATAATCAACAGAACATGCTGGAGGGACAGGTTCATAACCCAGAGACTGCCCATGCTCTGCATAGACTTTCCATACATGTCAAGCAGATCACCTCACTGGCCCTTTTCAAGAAAAATCTTGATGAGTGGATGGGAAATAGAAAGTTCACCCCGAGGATCACTCCAGTGGCTCTACTTGATAGGGACACCAGGAACTAACGACAGTGTGATGTCAAGGCACTTCTATGAGCTAGGTTTGTAAAGGCTCCAGGGCTGTTGACCTAGTACACAACTATGAAACTATGAACCTATGAACCATACATCCTGCCATGTACGGTCCACGTCTGTCCAACATAGCTCTGTGTTGGGCATCAACATCGCTTGATGGTATGCAGACAATCACATATCCCTAGCACAGGCCAGTCACCACCAGACATGCACAGTTCTTCTGCATGGCCCAGTAGTACATCACCCTTCAGACACACACACACACACATGCTGTCAGCCATATGGCCCAGCTTAGACCTCTGGCAAACCAATACCACACCCTGTGCATGTGATGATACCAGTGCCACAACCCTGTTATCCATACCATTGATGTACGGACATGCTCATATGGGTCTGATGCACAAGGTGACTCTAGTACAGTGTAGCAATGTCATGTTGTGTAAGGTGCTGTCTGTTGGCAGTAGTTATGGGTACACATTGAGGTGTTTGTACCTTGTTAGCCATGATGCACTATTGCTGTTAGTACTGCTGACTGACTGTAGAGTCACATACTGTATTCTGGCTGTGTTCCAGGTCTCTCTGTTTCTGCAGGATGTGGGCCGATGGCAGCAGCCATAATGAGTAAGGTGGGGTGGAAATACAGTGACCTTTTCATAGCCAAGGTACAGCTGTATATGTACATGTTTACCAAGTTTGTTCACATGCAACAGTGTGTGAGGGGCAATTGTGGCAGACAGGGTGACCTTGCATACATACCCTTAACACAGCCACGTAGCCTTCATACATGTCATGTCACCTGGGTGTTCTGTAAGACCACAGGCTCACAAATACAGAGGAGGTTACTTGAGTATGGGCACTAGTTCCCTCACAGGCTTAGCCATTACTTCAACTGCAACAGATTCAGCTATCAGCACCTGTTGCTCCTGCCATTTCTGTCACATCCACTCGACCGTCATGCAGTTGATGAGGGTATGCCTGGTACTGTGTATGACAGGTTTGGGGTATGTATTGCTAACACAGGTTAGCCTATGTTAGTCTAACCTATCACCAGCATGTGTCTCTGCCATCTTATATGCATGTCTGGCCTCTCATGCTGGTAGTGCACACAGAGTCATAGTCCCATACATTGGGCAGCTGGAGAAGGGCTGAGCACAGCCACTAACTGTACAGTCTTATGATCAATAGCACCAGATACATAATACAGATAGCACAGTGGTATTGTAGTGTGGCAATGTCTGCCACTACTATTGAAGTGGGTGACAATTGCAGGGGCTGTTAGGATTGCCAATGGTGGGTTCAGAGGCCCTTAACATGTTAAAGCCATCACACACACACACACACACACACACACACACACACACACACACACACACACACACACACACACACACACACCACTGCATAGGGACATGCATTGAGACACACATACACATGGAGGTGACACTTAACAGAGTAGATGACCTACCCATCTATTAATGTACAATACACAGTAATATGACCATTGCACTGCAGTGGCTTGCTGTTTGAAGCTGTGTAACTGTGCTTGTATGGTGGATGACATCTGTATGGAATGACACTAGGTTGGCAATGGGGGAGTTCACAGGGTGGAAGAGGCACACATAATGGTATAGCCATCACATGCACACACTGAAGACAGCCACAGGAGCTGTGCATACAGACACATATACACAGATGCCAATAGACATATTAGTAACCCTACATATCCACTTGTATGTACTATAGTGTTGTGTACACATGACATGCTCCACATAGATTATATGAGTGGGACATAACACACAACCTCTTACAACAGGTAATCCTATGAATACCTTCACAGATGGTGGGACAACCCACCAGACATAACAAGTGGTCTTGCCTACTGCTCCTACCAATCTGCACAAGTGATAGATGACAGACTTTGTATCAGCATGATATGTCAGTCAGGTATGATGTCTGATGCTGGCATGTGTGTCAGTACAGTAGCTGTGACATATTTGGCAAAATATCACAGGAATGCTCATTGTCAGGGGACACAGACCACATATAGTTTGCAAACATGTGGATATCCCATGTACATCTGTACAGATGACTGGTATGGACTGTATAGTGTTACATGGTGCATGTGAGGCAGATACCATTTACAGGGTCTTTAAATGATGTAATGGGTAGGAGGTAAACAGGACTTAAAATGGTATAACCTACACTCACAACAGCTACAGCGGATATGCTTCACACACACTACTATAGTTGTCAGTATTGAGATTAAAGCCCCTACCCATCTAAGTATTTCCAATACAGTATTACATAGATATTGCACATGCCACATAGCTTAGAGGGCTGACACGTGTATACAGGTACACCTAATGTGAATGACATCAGCAAGCCTTGTAAAGAAGGGCAATGGGACGTGTACTGGTGGTACATGCCTCAAAATTGTATAAGCTATACCACCAGAGGATATGATTTTTACCCAAACACATACAGTTGTCAGTATTGAGTTTAGAACCCCTATCTATCTAGTTATGTGTACTACAGTGTTACACAGTTATCACATGGGCCATGGAGCATATAGGATTTAACAGTGTCATAAGGTATGTCTAAGGTGATTACATGAAGAGCCCTTGTAAACTATGGCAATGGGAAATGCACTGCATGGGAAAGGCATCAAAATATATTACCCTACAAAAATACACACTTACAGACACCTTCACACACACACACACACACACACACACACACACACACACA
Source organism: Protopterus annectens (assembly GCF_019279795.1). Taxonomy (NCBI): domain Eukaryota; kingdom Metazoa; phylum Chordata; order Ceratodontiformes; family Protopteridae; genus Protopterus; species Protopterus annectens. The sequence continues at coordinate 590,644,593 of NC_056745.1, read as the reverse complement.
CACACACACACACACACACACACACACACACACACACACACACACACACACACACACACATTTGGCACAATTGAGTGTAGAACCCCTGACTATCTAGTTATCTGTACTATACTGCTACTTCATTATTACACACATGATGGAGCTTATAAGGTTGAGTGCTGTCCAAAGGTACTTCTAAGGGTGATGACATCAGCAGGACTTCTAAAGTTGGGCACTGGGAAGTGTTGTGGGTGGGAATGTCCTCAAAATACTTTGTCCTACAAACATTCACACTTACAAACTCTTGTACATACACTTATACACACCCACACACATTTGCCAGACCTAAGAATAGAACCCCTGCCTATCTAGATATTTGTACTATAGTGCTACACAGTTATAGCATGCATTACAGAGCTTACAGGGCTGACAAGTGCACAAAGGTACTTCTAAGGTGAATGACATCAGCAAGCCTTGTAAAGAAGGGCAATGGGACGTGTACTGGGTGGTACATGCCTCAAAATTGTACAACCCATACCACCAGAGGATATGATTTTTACCCAAACACATACAGTTGTCAGTATTGAGTTTAGAACCCCTATCTATCTAGTTATGTGTACTACAGTGTTACACAGCTATCACATGGGCCACGGAGCATATAGGATTTAACAGTGTCATAAGGTATGTCTAAGGTGATTACATGAAGAGCCCTTGTAAACTATGGCAATGGGAAATGCACTGCATGGGAAAGGCATCAAAATATATTACCCTACAAAAATACACACTTACAAACACCTTCACACACACACACACACACACACACACACACACACACACACACACACACACACACACACACACACACACACACACATTTGGCACAATTGAGTGTAGAACCCCTGACTATCTAGTTATCTGTACTATACTGCTACTTCATTATTACACACATGATGGAGCTTATAAGGTTGAGTGCTGTCCAAAGGTACTTCTAAGGGTGATGACATCAGCAGGACTTCTAAAGTTGGGCACTGGGAAGTGTTGTGGGTGGGAATGTCCTCAAAATACTTTGTCCTACAAACGTTCACACTTACAAACTCTTGTACATACACTTATACACACCCACACACATTTGCCAGACCTAAGAATAGAACCCCTGCCTATCTAGATATTTGTACTATAGTGCTACACAGTTATAGCATGCATTACAGAGCTTACAGGGCTGACAAGTGCACAGAGGTACTTCTAAGGTGAATGACATCAGCAGGACTGCTAAACTAGGGCACTGGGATGTGTCCTGGGTGTGAAAGTCCTCAAAATGCATCATCCTACAAACATACACACTTACAAACTCTTGTGCATTCACTTATACACACATGCACACACATTTGCCAGATCTAAGAATAGAACCGCTGCCTATCTAGTTATTTGTATTATAATGTTATGCACTTATCAGATGCAAAATAGAGCTGACACATGCACAAAGGTACTTCTAAGGTGAATCACATCAGCAGGACTGCTAAAGTTGGGCACTGAGATGTGCACTAGATGGGAACATCCTCTAAATAATTCACCTTACAAACATACACACTTACACACACTTATACACACACCCACTGACACATTTGCAAACCTGAGAAGAGAACTCCTGTCTATCTAGTTATTTGTACTATAGTATTACTCAGTTATTGCACATGCTATAAAGCTTACAGAGCTGACAAATGCACACATGAACTTTGAATGTGAATGAAATCTGCAGGACTGTTAAGTAGGGCACTGGGAAGTGTTGTGAGTGGGGAAGTCCTCAAAATACTTCAGCCTACAAACATACACACTTATACACACACACACACACACACACATTTGCCAGAACTAGGAATAGAACCCCTGCCTATTTAGATATTTGTACTATACTGTTGCATAGTTATTGCATGCGCCACAAGGCTTAGAAGGCTGAAGCTGTGCAAAGGTACTTCTAAGGTGAATGACATCAATAGTACTGGTAATGTAAGGTGCTGGGAAGTGTTGTGGGTGGGGAAGTCCTCAAAATATGTCATCCTATAAACATACACACTTACACACACTTGTATACACACACACACACACACACACACACACACACACACACACACACACACACACACACACACACACACAAATTTGCCAGTACTGGCAATGGAACCCCTGCCTATCTAGTTATTTGTACTGTACTGTTACATAGTTATTGCACATGCCACGGAGCTTATAGGGCTGGGCCTGTGCAAAGATACTTCTAAGGGAAATGACATCAGCAGGACTGCTAAAGTGGGGCACTGGGAAGTATACTGTGTGGGAATGGCTTAAAACTGTTAGACCTACACACACACACACACACACACACACACACACACACACACACACACACACACACACACACACACATACACACACACACACACACACAGAGGCAGCTGATGTAATATTATAACATCTAACTCAGTACTATTACACAATGGAGCTTGCTTTCATACTGGCACATGTGACTGGTTATGAATGGTATCCCACTGTCTGAAGCAGAACATCACTCTATGCTATTCAGGGTATCCATGTCTAGGACTCACTCTGTGTGTTTCCACATGTCTCTCTCTCTCTCTCTCTCTCTCTCTCTCTCTCTCTCTCCCCCACATCTATATGTGTGTATGCTTGACATATTGTTATCTGTTGCCCATATATATGTCTGTGTATCACATGCACCAGATGCAGATATATCACATATGGGCCACTTACAGCTAGCTGAAGGTACTCCTGTCTGATGGGTGTGTGTAGGGACAGTTAATGTGTACATAGCAATCTGTTTGCAAAGACATATATGAACAATACAGTTACATAGTCTCTTTTTAATTTCTCCAAGTCTTTTGGGTTTCTAATACCATGATGGGAATGGACCCCATTCCTAAGTCAAGGTACGATTAAAGTTCATGAAATTAGTATTATTTCAATCTTTGATGTCAACCAGTAGTGCCCTTTACAGCACCTACAATGTGCCCAGTAATGACTCCTTCTGCAATTCGTACGGGGTTACATGGGTTGGTAACATATTCAAGTGCAACTGTAAATTATTTTTCATAAGACACATTGCTCCTACTACTATTGGAATGGTCTGCCTATCTTTCTTCCACCTGTCTCTTATTTCTGCCTGCAGATCCTGATATTTTATGACTTTGTGTCTCTCTGTATGCAAGACCCTGTAGTCACTGAGTGTGGTGATTTCAAATGATAATGCCCTGGGCATTGCAGATGACTTGGCAGTTGATGGAGTGAAAGCCCTTGTGGTTTAGATAGACCTTACCCTGCTCACTGGGTGGTGCTTTGATGTGGATGTGCGTGCAGTCTATGGCACCCAGTACCTCCATGTAGTCTGCTACACAGTGGTAGAGGAGCATATTCCTGGTCCTCTCCTCACGGGTGCTGGGGAAGTAAATGTGCTCACTGGCATGTGGTAGCATGGCATCAAGGAACTGGTGGAGTACCCTGGATGCAAATGCCTGAGAGACCCCTATGATATCCCCAGTAGGTCTTTGGAAAGAACCTGTAGTTAATATTCTTAAGACTACACATACCTTGGTATCCACTGGGATGGGTTCCCCTCTGTTGGTTCTGGGTCTAAGGTGAGGCCGGCTCAGCTTGATGAGTTGCTGAAGTATGTCCCTGTCCACCCTGTTACTCTCTAGTATCTCTGTAGTGCTGTACTATCTCCAGATCATGTAGCCTCTGGTAGGTTACCCTTGGTCTGGACACTCTTCTCCTCCTCCTCAGTCTGGGGTGGCTGCCAGCATTATCCTCCTCAATGCCTCAGCCTCTAGCACATACTGATGTATCAAAGCAACAGCAGCCTCTAGCATTTTGCTGGTTAAAATTCCCCCGTGTGTGTTCACCAATGGTGCAGAGTTTTTGGGAAAAAACAGACTGAATGATGTGTGCACAATTTATACTGTTGTGCTGCAGATGCTGCCTGTATGATTGGCTTGCTATGATACATTCCACCTGCCTGATATATTATTTGCACTTGATTGCTTTTATTCTGCTCTTTCCCTTTTTTTCCCTTCCCATGTCCATAGGTTCATAGGTTCATAGGTTCATACTAGGCTATCTGCCCGAGGGCATTTACAAGCCTAGCCCATAGTTTTGTGGCTTACGCCACCCCTTTAGTATGGGGAACTATACCCATTATTTTGCTGTGCCTCTGTTGAGCAGTGACACTGAGGTAATCCCTGGGGTATATCTGCGATCTCCCATCCATTGGTCAAGATTTCTCTTGAACAAGGCCAGCGAGGTGCTCTGCCTCACATATACCGGGATTTTATTCCACAGCATAGGAGTCTTTGGGTGATGAATCTATCCCTCCAGCACGTCCTATTAATAGCCGTGTCGAGGTTTAAGTCTCCTGCCCTTGTGGCTCTGACGGATCTAGATTTTTGAGGTGAAGCATATTCATCAAATCTGGGTTTGACATGGCCTTGTATGTTAGGCAAAGGTCACCTCTGAGCAAGCAGTGCGACTGAATAGAGCTGGAGTTCTTTCAGTCGGGCAGCATAGGACAGATGTTTGAGACCCTTTATCCTTTTGGTGAGGAACTTTTGTGGCCTCTCCAGCTGCTGCAAGTGTCGGGTCAGATACATTCCGAATGGGGCATTGTACTCAATCATTGGTCTGATGAGTGATGAGTATAGGAGACTATGACCTCCCTTGATCTAGATGAGAATCCCTTCATGATAAGGTGGGCAATGTAGAAGGTCTTCCTAACTACTTTAGCTACATGGGTGTCGAATGACAGACTACTATCAACCTGGGTCCCCAGGTCCCTGATAACTTCTTCTGTGCTCAGTGGATTGCCACCTATTTGGTAGCTAGGGGTAACCTTGTTTTTCCCGAAGGGTATGACTATGCATTTTTTGGCATTTAACTTTAGGCCATGGCTCTGGCAACAGTTATCTGTTTCTGTGAGACCCTTCTGAAGGATATCTGTGTCAGATGTGTTTTCTACTATGGCGCCCAGTTTGCAGTCATCTGCAAACTTAGTCAGCCATAACCCTCCTGTGTTTGCTTGTACTTCGGAAAAGTAGATGCCAAACAAGAGTGGGCCCAGGACTGAGCCCTGTGGTACACCACTTGTGACAGGCTTTGAGTCTGACATGGCGCCAGCAACTCTGACCCTGTGGGTTCTGTCACTCAGCCAGTTTGCAACCCATTTTATGATGTATGGGTTAACATTTAAGCTGATGAGTTTTTCAATGATACCCGAGTGGGGTATTGTATCGAAGGCCTTCGCCAGATCGAGGTAGGCTGTATGGACTGCCTTTCCCTCATCAATGGCTTTGGTGACTGTCTCAAAAAAGTCAACCAAGTTTAAAAGGCATGATCTGCCTTTGACAAAGCCAAACTGGGATGGATCCAAAGTCTGCAAATTCCCTATGTCTTTATTTATGAGGTCCATTATGATCCTCTCCATGGCTTTGCAGATAAGGCTTGTCAAGCTAATGGGCCGGTAATTTCCAGGGTCGGTGGAGGCACCGCCTTTGTGAAGTGGGACCACAGTTGCAGTGCGCCACTCCCTGGGTACGTATCCAGAGGTAAGACTATGATTAAACAGCTGTCCTAGCTGTGGGTTTAATTCCTCGTTGAGTTCGTGGAGCACACAGCCGGGACACCATCAGGTCCCATGGATGCTGTGTTTTTTGCTTTGGAGAGAGCAGTTCTCACTTGGGCGTTGGAGATGTTTGGGGGGCTGCAATCGCTTGGTATAGATATCTCTCCTTTTGGGAGGGAGGGGGGGGAGAAGTTTGCACTGAACCTGTCAGCCAATATGTTGGCAATGTCTGTAGGATCAGTAATCTTCACATCATTTTGAACTAGTTCTGAGCATATCTGGGAGTTTCCTCCCAGGTTTCTAACATAGCTAAAGAAGGCCTTATGATTGTCTTTTGAGTCTTTAGCTATTTTTCTCTCAAAATTTGCTTTGGATGATTTTATGAGAGCTCTTAGTTTTTTACTTATAGTGATCAAGGGTGTCTTACCTTTTAAGGATTTTGCTCTATCTTGTAGTAGCTTCCTCCTTTTGTTGTAGAGTTTGTTTATGGCTGGGGTCCACCAGACTGGACGCTTGCCTTTGGTACAAAGAGTCTTTGTTTTGCTTGGGATTGCCTTATCCATGCAGTCCTGCAGGTGCTGGTAGAAGGCATTTGTAAGTGATTCAGCGGCTTGAGTACTGTTTTCCGCGCTCGGGGCCTTAAAGGAGACCACACTAGTCTTTAGAAGTGTGAAGTCGGCTTTCGAGAAGTTCTTTACTGTGGTCTTTTTATTTCAGGTGGGGGTGGGATGAGGACCTCCAGCGAGATTAGTTTGTGATCTGATCTCACCAGTGAGGGGTATACTTCCGGTGTTGAACATTGTGCTCCCATGTTCGTGATGATGAGATCAAGTATGTTTTCTCCTCTTGTGGGGATGGTGACTAGTTGTTCCATGGCATTTGAGTTTATGAATTCCAGGAACTTTTGGGCTAGGGTGTTTGGGCTTGAGTAGTGTTCCCAGTCTATATTAGGGTAATTGAAGTCACCTAGTATGATGGTGTTTGGTGATACATTTATCCCTCTAGTGTTTTCAGGAAGGCCATGTGAGGTTCCTGAGTTTGTGAGGGTGGCCTGTAACATGCTACAATTTGCAGAGCAGTCTTGCCTATGGTTAATTGCACCTGGATGGTCTCCGATGCATCGTGCGTTGCCACCAGTCTTGAGGTGTGGGTGTCTTTGATGAATATGGATACCCCCCCTCCTTTCTTGGTATTGTCCGGATTTTGGGGCCGGAACGCATGATAAGAGGTAAAACCTGATAGTGCTGGGGTGCTCTCAGGAGCCTTGAACCAGGTTTCTGTCACTGCACAGGGGCACCGGGCAAATCCGCTGCCCAAATGTAAACAGTTCTACTATTTCCATTTTTTTTTTTTTTTAGATCCAGTGGAGGCCGTGTAAACCCATTTAGCTAAAGTAAAACTTTGAAGCAGAAATTACCCTCCCCTGGACATGAACACGCTCTTCATTTCATGGAATAAGTCAATACAGCCTCAGACACACCCCCCTTGCTTAGCTGTGCTTGGCTAAGCTCAAATGAGAGCCATGGAGATCCAATGTGCTTACACCAAGAATGACACAGCCCCTTTTTATGTCAGCTGCTTCTCCTGCTTACACCACTGCCTTATAGCTCCTACATGGTTAGGTGCAGCCAGAGAATGGTCTCCCATTTAGTGATTCAGTAAAATTTGCTCATTTGCATACACCACTTTCTTAGTCCCTTGTTACATCACTACACCAGAGCCTTCCTCCTTAGCAACCAGTTTTACCTCTTATTGTTTTGATTCTGCATGCCACACACTATAATGGCAAAATGCAGATTTCACTTAAAGTTGTCTTTTCACATTTTTTTTTATGTTTGGCATGATCCCATTTGCACACCTCTGGGCTATGCTTAAATGGCCGAAATTGGCCAAAATAAACCCTTTGATTTTCATATTTTTGCAACACTTTTCCATACCAGTGGCCATATATTGCCTTTGGCATGCCTAATAATTATAATACATGCTTTACTTTCAGCTGTTATGCCCCCATTTTCATTTTTGCAGAAATGTACTCGGATAGTAACCGAATACATTTCTGCAACTGACACTGTTCTTGCACGGATGCCTGCCTGCTTACTGAATCACTAATTCACCTCATTTGCACAGTTATCACCAGCAAATGAGGTAATTAACATAATTCAGTGGTTTCCGTGCAAGAATAGTGCTAGCAGGCTCATGCCTGCCTCCAGCCTTGTTTACTGGATTGCTAGGCGGCCATATTCTGTGCAGGAGCTGCTGCACTATTCCTGCATGGAAAAAAAGCTGTTATTGAATCCTGGGGATTATATTTGACAGTAGTAAGGTAATATTAGTTTTTTTTTCTCTCAAAGTATTGTTTTCTTTTCAGATAAAGTTAGTTTTGACATGCAGAGATGAATGTAATGTGCATCAGTGTTTCTTCATATCAATGTTAGGGGGTATACTAGAAATGAAAGGAAATGTAAACATAGCTTTTATTCACCTTACAAGTTGCTCTATTCAAGGTTGCAATGGAGATTTTGGGAACATATGTATTCTCACCGAGAGAAAATATGTCCATTATAGTTTTATCCGCTATTTGTGTTAATAGTTAAAATATACAAAAAAAACTCTAGTTCAACTCAGATTTTGGTTGAGGCTGTGAATTAATCTTTTTCCTACCAAGAGAATGTAACACCAGGTCCACAATTATACAATTTTCCCCACACATTTCACAGTCTAGGCTATTGGAGACATTCTTCCTTTCTGAGAATTCATCTGCAGACATGAGGACCTTCATCTGATTAGGATGTAGTGACAGTCTACACTTGAAAACTGTCATTTTGTTCATGGGACAATGATCTTTCCCCTTGAGAGTCTAGTGACTGTTCTATAACTTAAAAAGCCTTTTTCATATAGTAACACATTGCAAAATTAGTCCAAAGACGTGCTGTAGGTGGATTGGACACTCTAAATTGGCCCTAGGTGTGTGTGTGTGTGTGTGTGTGTGTGTGTGTGTGTGTGTGTGTGTGTGTGTGTGTGTGTGTGTGTGTGTGTGTGTGTGTGTGTGTGTGTGTGTGTGTGTGTGTGTGTGTGTGTGCCTTCTGTGGAAGGTTGGGTGCTGGGCTGGCAAGTCAACACCGTAAAACTCCACTGCCAATCATAAGTGGACAGGTGATCCTCTGTGGTGACCCCTAACCGGGAAAAGCCGAAAGAAGAAGAAGAAGTCTTATATATACCTGATAACCCTGCATGAAGACATTTCTCTTCCAGCCAATAGGTATCACTACCTGGAGTTTGTGATCTTGACAATCCATCCATTAAAAGAAGAAGACTAGCTCCTTACTGCTGAAAGGTTAGTTAATAGAAAAATACATCATAGTAGAATGCAGGTCAGAAGGCACCAAAATCAGTATTATAAAGGACAAAAATATCCTGTGCAATGGTAATGTTTAGAGCTGAAAATACATCTGCCACCTCAAATTCTGGCAATGAAGCCTCTTCTTGTGAACCAAAGTTATTACCAGCTGGTATGCATTTTACAGAAGTAATGCAAACAGTATTCTGTTTCTTGTAAAACTCTTCACCTGGTTTGCCTAACTTCCATCTACCTTAATACTGTGTTCTACAATATATCCTTTGTTTTACACCATCTTATGACATTTACATCTTAATTCATTCCATCTACTGTATAGAATTTTTCTACCTTTTGTTTCTATCTTTTCAGATAGTTCCAGCTGCTAAGAGGCATGGTTATGTAACTGGTTGCACTGATTAGTTAACATTTTTTATAACTCTCTTCAAGGATAATATTATTCTCTTTGCTGGAATCTGTATAAGCTACTGTATTTACACTTATTTTATTCCCAGTGTTTCTCTTTCACTTACAGAGTTCTCAGCTACAGTCGGTTACTTTTTTGTTTAATTTTCAACATTCACTCTTTGCTTCTTACTTTGACGCTTCTGAGAATCATCCTTTGCTACAGGTCCACATTCAGTTTCTTGCTGCATTACTTCATAGTCATGTTATTATTTCATATTATTATTCATATTATTATTAATTATTACTTATTTTTTACTAAAGGCATGCTGTAGGAATCTGAATTCACCTTCAGTCCTGGAGGCATTTCTATACCATGCTCAGATTCATCTTTCTAAACAGATGCAAAAACACAGCCTTGATTTTGGTGATTAATTATTGCACCTCTTGTTTCTGTGTCTTAGATAAAAATACAAAGATCTACCTATCAATACAATATGACTGTATTCTATTCTTGGCTGCATTTTTTACCACGGTGCTACAACTCACTACTGAAGCTTAAGTTTCTTTCCATTACTGCAGCCAATTGATGTGACAAATTCGTCAAGGTTTTCTATTAACAGTCTGCTTTACCTTATTTAGTTTGATTTAAAAAAGGCATAGCAAAAAACATCTGCCCACTCATGCAACCCTGAATTCCACCCCTCCTGAAATGTCATCATCCTTGGGTGTCAGATTGATCCAATTCAATAGCATGCAACACCAAAGTATTGAATTAAATGGAGTTTTTCTGAGCCAGGAACAGGTACTGAAATTCCATAGCATGCTATGTTAATGAATCTGATATCACCTGCTCTAAAAGTAGCCCCAAACTTATCCAGGGAATCAGCATAGCCATCAAGTCCAGAAAAAGTTCCCCAGCAAAGCAGCTTCATATCTGTGTCAGATTTTGCATGAAGGGTACATACCAGACCTAATCTACAGGAGTAGCTACATGGCTAAAAGATCTTCTAATGAATGCAGGTGTCACAGTCAGTGTGGTTGTCATATGTATCTTCACCTCATTCAGGAAAAGTGACAGCCATCCAGGACCACTAAACCATCAGGAAGATACTTCTAATTTTGACAAGTGAGTATTGAGAAAAGGAGGTCAAGGGACAGCTTGTTTTACACACAATAAAGGATGGCCATGGTCACTGCCTCTCTCCCTGACTTCCAAACCTTCAGTAACATTCCACCGGTATTTGAAATTTAGTTCTGTAGGCAGTCTGGCTTTGCACCATATGGTGCCTGCAGTACCTAGTTCCATTTAAAATGGAGTGTCTGCCTCACAGGGCAGCCTATTCAGTTCAATTGTTGTCTCCTAGTAGTGGTCTTGCAGATTGGTAAGCCCTGGCAATATACAATGCTGAGTTTGCCTGCCTTGACAAGCTCTTTTTCCCTTTTGGAATGGGACATATGGGGCCTGCTACTAAATGCTGAATGAGGGCTAGAGGAAGCCTATCTTATCTTGAAATCCAGCCCCTAATCTACCTTATTTATCCTTTCCAATATTTCAAATAAGCTTCGCCACTTAGCTAACAATGTGTTTTCCGATGATGCGCAAGTACTAAGACTTTGTCGCCTAGACGAAATTCTTTCCTTTTAACAGTCCTCTTATACATTGTTTTCTGCATTTCCTATGCTCTTAACATGCTTTTGTTCACTATAGGCATCACCTCTCCATGTGTGTTTTTGAGATTAGTATAGTGCTCTGTAATGCATTTTTATGGTGCTTTTTCTTCTTTTAAGGTCTCTAACAATATAAGGTAGACCTCTTGAATGCCTACTGGTGACACATCTCTTATTGCAAACCAAGTTGGGCAACACTGACCTAGTTCATACCATGTGCTTTAGTTGCTTTTACTATGAATGTCAACATTTTATTGAGCCTCTCTACTAAACTATTAGGCTGTGTATGGTAAACTGATGTTTTTAACCAGTTAAACTGACAACATTAGCACAATTAGATCATAAACCTTGACAAAAAGTGTGTAATTTGTCAGTAAAAACATCTTTAGGAATACCCATCCTAGAGAGCTCCCTGACAATAGATTTGGTGTGGGATTCTGAACAGTATTATAGTACACTACTCCCACGTTTTGAAGTAATGAGAGGGCCATAGTTAACAAAGGTAGTTCATTTAGGATTTAAAATATTGGCAATACAGTATTACAAATAAAGCAATAATGCAGTTATGATTATATACACACAGAAAGTATGTGCTCAAAACCAGAAACAGAGAACTCCGAGGCTATATTAAAACATGTTTATTCCAAAAACGAACACAAACAAATGATAAACAAACCAATTGCATAAACGCCTTCTCAGTCCCAATATGCGTTTTCGTCTTATTTCATAGACTTCATCAGATGACCAGTGCATAACCTTGATATCAATTTATATTATTCATTAATTAACCAACCAATACGTTCCTTTATTTAACATTTAAACCACCCAGTAGAAATCTTACCTAATTAATATTACTATTTCTTCACAATTAAAACACATTTATTTCTAAAAACTAATCACCATTTAAATAATTAAATACATATTTAAAAAGTTTATCTTATATAAAATATGTTACCCACAATAAATAAAAAATATATAAATTAAAATATGTTAAAAAGTATTATTAAATAAATACAATTTGTTTATATGAATGCATTAGTATAAAAAAAACCTTTATTCATATTGAATGAAAAGCAGAACAGTGCGTGACTGCCCTCTGGTGGTTTTATGTATATATATATATATATATATATATATATATATATATATATATATATATATGTTCATTTAAATTTTTATTTCAAAGTTTCGCAGATCTTAATTTTAACAAGGGTAATATAGATATATAATCATTTAAACCAGGGGATCTGCCTGCTTCTAATGTCACCTGCCACCATAATTCTCTGAATTCAATTTTTTCTTCCCAGGGACCACCTATAATGTTGTTTTTAATTTGTTCTAAAACCATAAAGGAGAATTTAGCTTTTGAACATACCTTAGAATGCCTATACAAGGCATTAGTATCTTTCCTCACTGATATATCATAGGTGTGTTCATAAATTCTCCTTTTTAACATTCTTTCTGTTTTTCCTACTTAAAATGACTTGCAGGACTCACAAATAGCCAAATATACCACACCCATTGATTCACAATTAAAATGTTCTGGACTATATATCCATCTATCTCTACTATTCAAATAATATCTGTCTGCATTTATGATATAAGTGCATTGTGTGCATTGTCCACATTTATATGTACCAACCCTATGTTTATTAAAATTTACATTATTTTTGTTTTCTATTATAAATCTAATACTCTGGGAATTCTTATATATTGTTTTATGTGGAATATGTGACACATTCTCCAGATCCATTAAAGCAACAAATCTCTCCCATTCTTTTAAAAATATGTTCTTAATACCATTGTTTAACCCATTATATTCTAAAACAAGTACCTGTTGAAAGTTTTCCCCATTACTCATTTTGTTACTTTTTTTACTACTAACCTTTTCATTTTGTTCTAT
>NC_056745.1:590394178-590626678 GCF_019279795.1 Protopterus annectens | reverse complement strand
CAGTCATGTTGCTCTGTTGGCATTGCTGGGTGCTGAAATGAAGTTTGTAGAAAGCCTTACTATAATAAAACGTGTTAAAGACATGAATAAAAATCATGAAGGCTTTTAGAAGAGACAACCTAAAAGCAAAACTCTGAAATAATGAGCATTCTGTGGGTACATAGCCTAGTGATGCAGAAGTCTGTCACTTGGCTATAGTAACTGCATAGCAATTATCTAAGCTAGAACTATGTATTCCATGCTTATGGGTATGACACTGTATTATGGCACTCCTTCCACATGCTGTACAGCTATATAGTTCTGTTTCTGCAGATTGGAAATGCCAATATGACTACTGGAGTATTTTGTTTTACATTAATGCTGTCTATGATAGTTTGCTGCAGATATGAATGGTATTGTCAATGTAATGTATGCTTCTTTCTATGGGCTGGAATGTTATCAGTTACAAAATTGATATTATACAATGCCTCCTCTAAAACGTGCACGCTGATTGGCCAGCCCAACCAGCGTGCCCGTTGTAAATCCCTCAATATACTAACGGAAAAAGGTCCGGTCGCCCGGACTTTTTCCGTTAGTATAAAACACTGTCTTGCTATGTTAAAAGAGTTTAATATAGTGACACAGGTTTAAAAAAAGCAACGCAGATCTCCGTTGCTTTTTTTAAAGCTGTCTCGCTATGTTAAACTCCTTTAACATAGCGACACAGTGTGTAAAAAGCAGCGGAGATCTTGCGATCTCCGTTGCTTTTTTTTTAAACCTGTCTCACTATGTTAAATGAGTTTAACATAGCGAGACAGCTTTAAAATAAGCAGCGGAGATCTCCGTTGCTTATTTTAAAGCTGTCTCGCCATGTTAAACCCATTTAACATAGCGAGACAGTAAAAGCAATGGAGATCTTGCGTTCTCCGTTGCTTTTGCCCACAGCTCTGAAGTACTGCGTAGGCATGCGCAGTACATCAGAACTGCCGCTGAACACCAGACAGCCGCGGAAGGGCAGCAAAGAGGTATATACAATGCCATTATTTAAGAAAAGTAATTATTTCTTTTCTTAAATAATGTCACTGTATAATAGCAATAACCCACTTCTGGGTGTGTAATGCTGGATTTACCCACGGTTGTCTTTGTTTGGTCCTCGGACTTACCGGGACCAAACCACGCCAACCGTGGGTAAATCCAGCATTACCCACACCCAGGCGTGGGTTATTGCTATAATATTTATTGCTTAGATTGCTGACTTCTCTCCCTCATGCCTGAAAATTATGAATCACTTTCTCATTTTTTTTTCAATCTTATGTCAGATTTGTACAGCCACCAAATGGATAGTTTGCTGTCAATCCACTGTCATAGCAACTTTAACCATACTTATCCCATTATACCTCATTACCTAAAAAAAAAAGTTGAATCTTGCACTAACCAGCTGTGCTACTACTTATACTTTCACTATGATTACCATTCATTTCAGTTGTGTAGACAGATTTTTATGCTTGTACATAGTGAATACAGTTTTCTATTCTGCAATACAATAACATCAAACTACACTTTGAATGCATATTACAATGCAGTTATGTTAAAATTTATCGTATATTACAAGTATATGACAAGGAATCATGAGTAATGTGCAAGCTATAGCTGAACTTGACTCCATCACACCTCTGTATCACATATAAAATGTCCAAGTGGCTGTAAGAATTACAGCTTCATTACTTTGAGCTGCTTGATAAAACACCTTGAATTAACACAAAGAGTAAGAACATTACAAAGCAATGTAAGAGACAGTATTCTGGTTACACTTCCTCCACAAATCTTAACTAGAAACAACAGATCTTAACTAGAAACAATGGCCACTAAAACAATAGAACATATTGTGACATAATATTCATTGCACATGTAGTTGCTGCACAGTATGGTAAACATAATGCATAATGAGCATATTTTGTAATATCTGTGTGTAGCACCACTTTCAGTACCCTGTGCAGCATGTCTACTGTTATGTAATCATATACATGTTTCTACAGGAATACAACAAATCCTTCTGGGAAATTAAGTAATATGTTGACAACTACTGTGAAAGCTGTTTTCTCAGTTCCCTGCACATAGCATGAATATATTTTAACAGCATGGCAATGCCTATAGTAAAAGTATGTGATATGGGTTAATGCAGTTCTGGTACAGCTGCAGTTAATTTGTATCTGCAGTATATCACATTACTGACATGTTTACTGTTACACCTTACTTTGCAGTGGGTGCTGTAAAATACACATCTCAACTGTACACATTTTTGCAGAATGACCAGATTTTTGCCTCATATTTCTGGTCCGTTTTTTGTAAAATTGTGGTTTGCTGGCAAATTAGTGGCAAATCATTAAGACTTGAAGTTAGAAAATAATGACAGACATTTGAGTTTCAGACTTCATACCCTTCAGAAAATTTATGCCAATGCAAAATCTGTTATTCTATCAACTTTCTAAATTTGTAAGAGCAGTGTTTAAAAAATGTCCATATTTGTGGGCCTCTTGTCTCACTTTTATTTAGAGCTTTGTCCAGATTTCTTGCTTTAAGAGGTTGGGAGGTATGCTTATGTTCATTCCCATACTGCTAAGAGTACTGTATCCTAACAGATAACAGCTGCATGTATATCCAGGCATGGCCATACTGCATGTTATTCTACTTGTGATATTCAAGACTTACCAGCAAAGACCAGGAATTTCTGTAATTGAACTCATCTCAAACTATGGTGGTAAGTCCTACATCATATTCTTCTGCAAGACACTTTTTTTTTCTTTTTTCTTTTGCAAATCCATGGAGTTATAGGGGTTGGGCTGTTTTTTTTGAAGCATGGCTCCTCTAAGTCCTTCTCTACCTGGCAGCAGACATACTCAGCATCACATAGGCATTATGAGCTGAATGCAGGAGAAGAGTGAGCCATTGCCAGATTTAGGGGCATAGACGTCTCTTTAGATCTGTTCTCACCTCATAAAGTGTCAATACTTCTTCACAGGCTGCCCAATCGCGTAACTCAGTTGTTTATAGTTCCAGTCTTGACCAAGGCTCAGTGCCACAAGGTTTACCTGCTTCACATCAGCATATTGTCCTTACCCTTTCCTTCCCCATCAAAGGGAAGAGTGAACAGACATACCCTCATCATTTCTCTTACCCCCCCCCCCCCACTTAGGGGTCACATATATGAACCCAGGTCTCTTAGGGCATTGCCAGGGCTTCCTCACTTCACAACAGTCAATATGGCTTGCTCTGCAAAATTTACAGATGTTGGCATATACTTTTCAATCAGTGATGTGAATATTGGCACTATGTCACTATGTACTATTAGTATCTGGCATACTACATGTTTTGCAGAGAATATGATTCTGAAGCATTGCATGCTAATGAGTTATACTTAGTGATGTATGGCATTGGCTAGCTAAATATGTAAACCAATATAAGTCTGTAGTAGACTGACACACTTAATGTTATGATTATTACCTCTACACGGGAAGATACTATAGCTGACTGATCTCAAGATATGTACACTTATCCATTAAATAACATCTACTAGGCCGTATCATTTTAGGTCTTTGCATATGCACATGACTGTAGTGCTCCTGTCATTTGTTTGCTCAGTTGAGGATTACTTTTTCATGGAGAATATTCCTATATATGGTGATGCTGGCTATACTGGTGAGCTTTTCTTTGAAAACTGTTCTATGTAGATTGTGATGCATACTTTCCACATAAATATCTTTTCAGTCAATTTCATATTCTAAGCATGGAAACCCATTTGTATCAACAATTTCCCAGAATAGTACTCTATATACAACTACCATCTGAACATAGGAGTATGTCTTTGTATCTGCACAGAAAAATAAATCACAATAATGTCCAGTCAGAGGGTAGGATTCCAAAAAGTCTAACAACATACCAGTATGAAGTTTTGAAAGTAATTAAAGGGGCAATTTAACAAACAATATTCATGTATGATATGCAAAGGAAAAGTATTACTGACAAAGCAGATTATATCCAATTAACTAATGCAGTATTATTTATTTATTTATTGCATTTATTCATTTTGGTAACTGTAAGTCATGCCAAGTAAGCAAGCTCAATTAGTGTAGAGGGCTGAACCAAAACCTGGGTTCATTTCAGTCTCAGCCAGGACAAATATAAATGACAATAGGCAAACAAGTTAACAAGAACTAATATGAATACAAACAAAATGTTGTGTGAAGATAGTAATGAATCAATACAAATAATAATAATAAATTACCACAGTACAGGAGACAATAGAAAAGGATAGTTAGAGTACAGATACGATTATATATTGGGTTGACTCACATTATGGTTGTATGAACATGCACACAAGTAGGAATTCCAAAAATGTTAAACTATTATACTCCAATGTTTTTGGAGTAATTAAAGGAACAATGTAGCAAACAGTATTAATGTGTGATAGGCACAAGCATTGTAATAATGGAAAGATAGTTTTTTTTTATGCAATGCACAAATGAAGCGTGTATGTTTGCTTGTATCATGGATACATGTAGACACACACACACACACACATACACACACACACACACACACACACACACACACACACACACACACACACACACACACACACACACACACACCAAAAAAACCCTGCATGGCCTATGTATAAGCCAGAGGGGCAAGCCCCCCTGCACCCCCTCATGTGGGGGGCTGTGCCCCCCACACCCCCTGCTACTTATATATACCAACTCTTAGGTCGTACTAACATGAAAGACACAAAAAAAACTACCATTACGTGCCCTACACTTACTTTGCACAACGTCAAACATATGCGTGAAAAACACACATGCTACACATTTACAAAACTCAGCACCTTCAACACTAACACACATATACTATCACCTATATACCCCAACCTACTTCCAAAACTTCCCAAATGACTAAAAAATAATAAATCCTTTACCCATAACCCTTAAACAGTTAAAACTTACCTTAATCTCCCTGCACAACCACACATCGTCCGCCACGTCTAAATCCCAGACCACACTGCCCCTTAAAGACAAAGCACACCACACCACAACAACCTCTGATTCAGTAAATTAACATTTGTTAAAGTACGGTATCGAATAACTGCACTTTCATTATTTTCGTCTTGAGATACTAAAAGTCGATCTTTCAATATTTCGAGATTTCAAAGGGGACTTTTATATATATATATATATATATATATATATATATATATATATATAGGAGCGCTACAGAATCCTGAAAATCTTGAAAGTTCAAAATACTGAAAACTCAAAATACTGAAAACCTAAAATACTGAAAACACACAGGATACCAACACTTACTATATTCCAGCAAAAGTGCATACAGAAACAAATAAAATACAAACCATATTACTCTTCTCCAAGTATAAGCAGGGGGTGCAAGCCCACCTGCAGCCCCCATGTGGTGGGCTGTGGCCCCCACACCCCCTGCTACTCAAATATATCAACTCCGAGATTGCACTTAGTGTAGTGAAGTGCAATCTCGGAGTTGATATATTTAAGTAGTAGGGAGTGCAGGGGGGATTGCCCCCATGTGTATACTTGAAGGATAATATGTTTCTGTGTGTACTTGTGCTGGACTGCAGTAAGTGTTGGTATCCTGTGTGTTTTCAGTATTTTGAGTATTTAGTATTTTGAGTTTTCAGTATTCTGAACTTTCAAGATTTTGGTCGTCAGGATTTTGGTCTTTCAGGATTCAGTAGCGCTCTTATATATATATATATATATATATATATATATATATATATATATATATATATATATATATATATGGGAACACTTTACAATGCTGAAATTCTGAAAGATCAAATTTCCTACGGCAAAGACCATATGATCAAACGTTTGGAATCCTGACATTGTGAACAGAGATCTGCATACAGCACGGAATGGGAGATTCCCATTTTCCTTGCTGTAGTGCAATCTCTGA
Organism: Protopterus annectens; assembly: GCF_019279795.1. Lineage (NCBI taxonomy): Eukaryota > Metazoa > Chordata > Ceratodontiformes > Protopteridae > Protopterus > Protopterus annectens. Next base: position 590,620,714 of record NC_056745.1, on the reverse strand, counting down.
GTTGGCATATTTAAGTAGTGGGGGTGTGGGGGGGTGCAGGGGGGCTTGCCGCCCTGCAGAAATATTTAAATTGTGTTTTTTTTTGGGTATTGGTTTCAGAAATTCGATATTCCAAAACATCAATCATATAGACGAAATTCGATGTTTCGGAATTTCGATATTCTGAATTGAATCCATTTACACACACACACACACACACACACACACACACACATATATATATATATATATATATATATATATATATATATATGTATGTATAAAACAAAACAATAAACCAGCACTGAAGAAGCATGTAAACCTGAAAACGGTTTATCTTTTATCTTGTTTTTCCAACTGTACAAGGGAATAAAAGTTGTTTATCACACCAGAGTGCTGGCTTATTGTTTTTTTATGTGAAATACATTTATTTCTGGCACCTGGGTTGTGATACTATTCCATCTGATATTTTTGATTGGTGTTGTAGTATACTCTAGCTGGACGTCATGTGATTCACTTTCATACACAAGCCACATGCTTGCGTATAGTACTCGTATATAATACACTGTCAAGGAAAGTTGGAGATGGCAAAATCTTTCTATGCTGAGAACCTGACATATGTATAGATGACACAAAAATGTGGAAACATACTCAACAATACCCAGAAAAGGTACTTAAAACAAGGCTTCTATTGAACTATTACAATCTGCACTAAACAGTTTCCAAAGGAAGGCTCTGAAATTTAGACAGTGTCATAATATATATATATATATATATATATATATATATATATATATATATATATATATATATATATATATATAAATATACACATATATATAAGTTCTATCTTCCATGCAAAAGTGATCCCTCAACACAGCACATGGCAGAGCATATACAATTCAGACCTAAAAAGTGGTACAGTCCAGTGGATGTGAGATAACAGATAAATGGATATCCCTTAGTATCAGACAACTCGACTATCTCTGTACATAGAGGTAGTAATCACGTACATGTATGCGTCTCAGAATACTAGAGACTTATATGACTTGCTGGCTACCATGCAGAGTTTTCCAATACTGTACATTGCTAATGGGCCTCATTAGCATGCAGTGTTTTAGAAACGTGTTCTCTGAAAAACATGTAACTTTCCAGGGACTGTTAGCATACAGTTCAATACTCACAAACAGCTGCTGATCCCATTGGATATGTCAGCAACTGCAAATTATACAATGCAAGCCAGCTCGGTTGGTATAGAGGATTTAATTGAGACCTGGGTTCATTTTTGCAGCCAGATACCTTTAGGAACTGGCAGGGGAAAAAAATATAAGTCTGTGCCTCTATTGGAGACGAGGAATTATGGCAATTTGTTGGAGTGAGGCAGATGGTACTTGTGGCCCTGGGCCTTGGGCAAGACAAGAACCAGGAATGGCAGTTTGATTAGGTGACAGATCACGCCATAAAAGGGTAAAGCAACTGGAAGGGAGGGTGCTGGAAAACACTTAAATAGATGCACAATTGCTTTATGAATCGGGTCAGCACATAGGATTAGGAGTAAGGCCTCATAGTGCTGCTTCAAGCCATTCAATTTCAGTGCTAGTAAAAGCTTCCAGACTCACTTTCCTCCTGTACCCATTTGATAACCCCAGCATAGAGAAGTCTCCACCTGAAATTATGCTAAATAACACTTCTTTCCAGTAGAGGAGAGCTTATATGAAACAATCATCCTCTAAAGTCAGCCCAACATATATAACCTTCATGAAATTGCAAAAGAAAAAAATAATGAAATCTTGCAGAGGAATATGTATAAATATGAAAGTATTACCCCCAGAGTTAGAGACGAGTGGAGTTTCAGAAACTTGGACTTTGCAAGAACATATACAGTTTAATAGGTAGTTAGACTACATCATGCTTGGGAACTAATATAGCTGTTTTCTGTCAGTATGTAGCAGGCTGAGTAGCCTGAGCACAGGTATGTCTACAGTACTGAATAGTGCAACATGCAAAGCAATTTGTAATAGCAAGTCAGTAGTGATCCATACGTGTTACTAATGTGGTGAATTGTAAAAACCTAACAATATGCTCAAATGCCACTCCTGAACAGTGCCATCAGTTAATCACCCCTTATCATATGCTGTACACACCACTGCTGAGCATAACCATCAGTTAATCACCCCCTTAACATATGATGTACATACCACTCCTTAACAGTACCATCAGTTAATCACCCCCTTATCACATATTGTGCATACCACTCCTGAACATAACCATCAGTTAATTACCCCATTATCATATAGTGCGCATACCACTCCTGAACATAACCATCAGTTAATTACCCCCTTATCATATACTGTGCATACCACTCCTGAACATAACCACCAGTTAATTACCCCCTTATCATATACTGTGCATACCACTCCTGAACATAACCATCAGTTTTTTTTTCCAAAAAAAAAAAACACATTTGCACTTTATTCATTTGCTTTTACTGTATTTGTCTTTCCTCCTATTTTATTTTGCTTTTCTTAAAAGTACACAATTTAATTTATTCTGCTGCATTTATTACTGCTTGGTAGTAGCCTGATTACATTGTAACTGTTATTCTAAGTCTTTTGATTTAAGCATTTGGACTTCATACAGGCTGTTTTACATTAAGAAGGTTTGTGGTCTTCACTGTTGTGGCAGGACAGGTAGCTTACATCCTTCTAAGCTGGGAATTGCTGATTGAAGGCCCAATGTCTGCTATTCTAAACATGTATTAGTTCTGGCTTAAGCACTTGGGCTTCAGGCCAGTTATTCTACATTAAGAAGGTTTGTGGTCTGCACTCTTGTGGGAGGAGAGGCTGGATTCTGCCCTTCTGAGCTGGAAATTTCTGGTCACAGGCTTATTGCACCTGCTTATTTGAACTGTTTCTTTCTGAAATTGGTGCGGCTTGTTGCTGTAGCATAAACCAGATTCAGGCCTACTGAATCTAGCTTTGTTTGTATAACTTGAGCACTGATCCAGACCATCTTTTTTGGAGAAGGTTCCCCTGCACCCTAGTAAGCAGGGTTGTGCAGTTAGAACTTGTCTGATTGAAGACTGCTGGAACAGGGCTCAGTTTTGAGCTTTTTTTCTGGTTAATTGAGTAACTTGTTTAAATCAGTTTGTTTGTTTTTATATATATATATATATATATATATATATATATAAAGTTGCACTTTATTCATCTGCTTTTACTGTATTTGTGTTTCTTCCTACTTTATTACTAGGGGCATTGACTACAACTCTGATCTGTGATATATAACAATAAGTATCCTTTTCTATGCATTTAAAGTGTTTTATGAGTGTATCTGCTTTATTTTCTAAAAAAAAAAAAAAAAAAAAAAAAAAAAATACGTTACCCTCCTTTCTGAGCTAGTATAGTCAAGTTTTCAGGTTAGTGCTGAAATCAGGGCTGTGTTACAAATCTCCTTGTTTGCCCATACCTTACTTGGATAGAAGTAAGTTCTCTGTTTACCTGTGAGAGAGGGGAGCTTTGAGCAGCCTATCTGTCCATGGAGGAGTGGTTTCAGCCCAGAAATTAGTAGTTTATTGGCCATTTTGGTCTAATTTCTATCTCTTTCATTTCCCTGCTATAAATACCATATTTGCCCAAGTTTGCATGCTGGGCAGCACTGGTTAGCTAGGGTAAAACTATCCCCGGCTCCAGAAAGCCTCCTCTTCAATTTTTCCCTTAGAACTAGACAAACTTTTAACTTAAGCACTCAAGCCATTCATTTCTCAGCCCAGCACTTGCTCAAAACTTATAGCAAGCACTTATAAACCCTAGCACTAGACCCTCCTGCACTCTACAGAAGGACAAAGCTCTCTATTCGACCTTACCAGCCATCCAGTAAAACAGTTCACTGTACCTATCCAGGCATGTCCAAAGGGCAGTTTCAGGTCTACTCTCCAGTCCAACTGGTGAATTTGGGCATTTTGAGGCAATGTTACAACTGCCTCATGTACACAGACAACCCCCTCCTCCTACCACCAAACACTAATACATACGAGAGATGCAATTATACAGCCAAGCTGGAGGCTAAGCTGTCTCAACCCAAGACTGGATCAGACAGTCAAGAGGAGAAGGGAAATACTTGCATCACACCACCAGTCTCACATAGACCCATTAAACCAGCACTGGCAAAAAACACACATAAATACATGAAAACATACTCGGAGGCTCTAAATAAAAATCTGCAAAACCAACAGAGACCTCCAAAGCAAACATCCAAGCAACCTCCACCACCCAACACAAACCAAGAAACACATACTTCACAAAACCAGTGTGCCACACAATCACAGCCCTTAAGACAAAATAACATACCCAACATCCTAGTAATAGGTAACTCTATAGTCAGGCCCAATGACGTCCCACTCACTAGGCTGAATAAGGAGAAGGTTAATGTTAGCTGCCTGTCAGGTGCAAGGATCCGCCACATAACACAAGCAGTCAGGTCATTCCACAACAAGTACAAATATGAGTCTGTCATTGTCCATGTTGGTTTGAATGACTTGAGCAGTACCTCCCTGGACTACATGAAAAGAGACATGGAAGAGCTCTCTGATCACATAGCCCAGGCCGGTATGATCCTGAACCTGAGTAGCATCCTGCCCTCACCAAGAATGACATCACGGAATAGAGAAAAAATGATCAATTTCAACAATTGGCTAAGTTTCTGGTCTCATTCAAAGGGGATCCAGTGTCTGTCCACTTGGGATGACATGCTCGACAAGCCACACTGCTTCACTAGACATGGCTTGCACCTGTCACCCTTAGGCTTTCGAATACTGGCCAAGGCTCTTGCCACCCCCATAGTGCCTTTTTTAGGCAAGGCTCAAAAGACAAACCTACCACCGTAAATAGCACAAGTAAGAAAAAACAGAGGGTAATGCTACTCAATGCCAGAAGTCTAAACCTCAAAATGCATGCACTCAAGGCACTCCTCAGTATGGAGAAAATTGACATATGTGCAGTAACAGAAACCTGGTTTAAGGCTCCAGAGAGCACCCCAGCACTACCAGACTACAACTCATACCATACATTTCGGCCACAGAACCCAAACTGAAATACAAAAGGCGGGGGCGTATCCACATTCATCAAGGATAACCACACCTCCAGGTTAGTGGCACAGCATGATGCTTCAGAGATCATCCATGTGCAACTAACAATGGGTAAAACTGCAATTCAAATTGTAGCTTGCTACAGATCACCCACCATGTCCCAGGACCCCCATTCCGTGTTTCTGGAAACACTGGCAAACATAAAGGTCCTACCAAACACCCTAATATTGGGTGATTTCAATTACCCAAACATTAACTGGGAGAACTACTCAAGTACTAACTCCCTTGCCCAACATTTCCTAGAATTTAAATGCTCTGGTTCAACTGGTCAAGACTCCCATCAGAGGTGACAACATATTGGACCTGGTAATCACCAACATGGGCGACTAGTATTCCACATCAGAGGCCAACCCCTTGCTGGTTAGATCTGACCATAAACAAATCACTTTGGATATCCACATTCCACCCCCACCCCCGGCCAAGAAAACCACCATGAAAAACTTTTCAAAAGCAAACTTCACATTACTTAAGACTGAGGTGGAAAGTTTCAAAGCCCCCATGCTGAAGGATAAAGCTGCAAAATCAATTACTAATGCATTTTACAGGCACCTACAAGAATGCATAGATCATGCCATCCCAACTAAAACCAAGACTCACTCCTCCAAGAAAAGGAAACCAGTCTGGTGGACTCCTGCCATAAACAAGCTATACAACAGAAGGAGGAAACTAGTACAGAAAAGAGTAAAATCCGAAGAAGAGAAGAGAAGACATCCCTGATCAGTATCAGCAAGAAACTACGATCACTCATAAAATCATCCAAGGCGAGCTTTGAAAAAAAAATTGCCAAGGACTCCAAAGATAACCACAAGGCATTCTTTAGCTATGTCAAGAATCTAAGTGGCAATGCTCAGATCTGCTCGGAGTTAGTTCAGAATGGCACAAAATACACTGAACTGACCAATATCGCTAACATCCTGGCAGACAGGTTCAGTGCAAACTTCACCCCACTCTCACCCCCAAAAGGACCCATAACCATACCAGATGAATGTAGAGTCCCTGAAATCACAGACACTCAGGTTAAAACAGCTCTCTCCAAAGCCACACACACAGCATCAATGGGACCGGATGGTGTCCCAGGCTGCATTCTACATGAGCTCAAAGACGAACTAACCCCTCTCCACAGGCTACCTTCCCGTAGAGTGGTGCACAGTAACGATTATTCCACTCCACAAAAGTGGAGCCACAAAAGACCCCAGGAACTATCGCCCTATAAGCCTGACTAGCTTGGTCTGCAAGGCTATGGAGCGCATCATCATGGAACTCATTAACAGAGACATTGGGAACCTCCAAACACTGGACCCTACCCAGTTCGGCTTTGTTAAGGGCAGATCATGCCTCCTAAACCTGGTGAACTTCTTTGAGACAGTTACCAAGACTATAGACGAGGGAAAGGTGGTACACACAGCCTACCTAGACCTCACTAAGGCCTTCGACACCATTCCCCATTCTGGTATTACAGACAAGCTCACCTGCCTGAACATAAACCCCTACATCACAAGATGGGTTGTCAACTGGCTCACGGACAGAACCCACATGGTGAGAGTTGCAGGAACTAGGTTCGACTCTAAACCAGTTACAAGTGGTGTCCCCCAGGGCTCAGTCCTAGGACCCCTCCTGTTCGGCATATACTTCTTAGAGGTACAGGCAAGCACAGGAGGACTATGGCTGACCAAGTTCGCAAACGACTGCAAACTAGGGGCTATAATTGACTCTCTGGCTGACACAGACATCCTCCAAAAGGGTCTCACTGAAACAGATACCTGGTGTCAAAATCATGGCCTCAAGCTAAATGCAAAAAAGTGTATAGTCATCCCCTTTGGAAAAAACAAAGTACCCACAAACTACCACATAGGTGGTAGTCCCCTAAATATGGAAGACGTAATAAGGGATCTGGGGACCCAAGTAGATGGTAGTCTTACCTTTGATAATCACATTGCCAAAGTGGTTAGAAAATCCTTTTACATGGCCCACCTAATCACAAAAGGGTTCGCATCCAGATCAAAAGAGGTCATTGTGCCCCTCTACTCATCACTCATCAGACCCATCATAGAGTACAAAGCCCCATTTGGGATGTACCTTACAAGACACCTGCAACAGCTGGAAAGACCACAGAAGTACCTCACCAAGAAGATCACTGGCCTCAAACAGATGCCCTATGCAGCTCGACTGAAGAAACTACAGCTGTACACGGTTGCATATCGCCTACTTAGAGGTGATCTCTGCCTGACATACAAGGCCATGTCCAACCCAGAACTGATGGACATGCTCCACTTAAAGAAAACCTTATCCCCTCAAGCCATATTCTCTAGGGATCTAAACCTCACCACAGCAATAAATAGGACGTGCTGGAGGGATAGGTTCCTGTCCCAGAGACTTCCCATGCTTTGGAACAAGATCCCAATCTACATTATGCAGAGCTCCTTGCTAACACTCTTCAAAAGAAACCTTGACGAGTTGATGGGAAACAGAAAGTTTACCTCGGGGATCACTTCAGTGGCTCTGCTGGACAGAGGCACAAGGAACTAATCTAAGGGGGCAGCAAAAGCCAACACATTCTGGCTAGGCTTATAAATGCCTTTGGGCAGATAGCCTAGTACCTACCTATGAACCTATGAACCTATGAGTTACTTACCCCCTTATCATATACTGTACATACAGTTCCTGAACAGAACCATCAGTAACTTACCCACTTATCATATACTGTGCACACCACTGCTGAACATAACCATCAGTTAATCACCCCTTATCATATGCTGCACTTACCACTGCTGAACATAACCATCAATTAATCACCCCCTTATCATATACTGTACATACCACTGCTGAATAGTATTATAAGTTAATTATCCCCTAACATATAATGTACATACCACTCCTTAACAGTACCATCAGTTAATCACCCCCTTATCATATACTGTACACACCACTCCTGAGCGGTACCATCAGACTGTGGCATCCTCTCTCTGGGCCAGTAATCAAGGAGCCTGAATTCTCATCACTGACACTGGAGATGGAAGTTCACTTGGAACACAAATAGATGCACACAATATTTCCAGATGCAGCTGTCTGCACCAAGCAGAATTTCCCTTAAGAGCACATAGGAACACACTCAGTCCGAGGTCTGGGTTTCTCTGTCTCCCTCCAGGTCCTCATTAAGACTCCCCACTGGCACAGCTGTAGAGTTGAGTCCTCAGCCGAGTGTCCAAGCCAAGTCCTCCAGCACCCTCTCTGAGAAACCAGCGCTTCATATCCCTGCTCAAAGTTATGGTTAACATATTACCCAATTATCCATAAGTATTTCTAGAAAAATATATATAATTACATAGCAGTAGACATGATTATCTAAAATATGTTGAACATGAAATATGTGTATAAGACAGTGTATGATTTTGGTATTAATTCCTCTTCCTCTGTCAGTCTCAGTAGGGGACAAGATGTTTATACAGTAACTGAAGTAGCATATTTTCAGATTGTGGTATTAAAGGAACTTTGTGTTGTCATGTTACTGTGGTATCACCAATGTGTAAAGTATTATAGAAGAATTGGGCTTTTCCTTCATTGTGTTACTTGGGTCCCTTTCTGTCAGCTTAACCTGCATTGTTTTAACAGGCATTTAAAAGTAATGATGCTGCATTCCATACATCAACTTGTATCTCTAATCTCTAGATATAGGGATACAACCGAGATATGTTCAACTGCAGTTTATAAATTACCATTGAGTCTTGTCAGATACATGTTCCCAGGTATTGTAACTGTATCCTAAAGTGTATGATGTCACTATATTTTAGTATAGTACATTATACACACGCTGTATAAGTATACAATGTTTCCACTCCAGGTGAAATAAATATTGCATACTGACAAAATTTAACTATATATGGCTGTCAAAATAAGCACCTTTATTTTTATTTTAAGAATATCCATGTATGGCATTTAGTATATTTAACCACTTCAAATGTACTCACAGCCATTCAACATCACTTTGATAATAAACTAAGCAACTGATTGATGTGCAAATTAAAATACAGAACACAGAACATACTTAGCAAAATTAAACAAATAACACCCATGTTTTGAAATCTAGCACACTGCATTCTGCTCTCAGAATACAAAAGTCCTCAAAGCTTCCAGATAATTAATATAGGAATTGTCACTGTGCATTGCATATGTCTTGACCGTGCTGTATAACTGTACAGCATGTGTAGGGTGAGCTGTATTATGGTAGTATTTCCATAGGCTGGGAATACACACTGCTAAGTGAGACAACTGATATTATACGATTGTTATTTAAGAACAGTACTATGGTGATTTAACAAAGACTCCTAATAGTATGCACATTAGTAGTGGCAACATCCCTAAGCTATGTGTCTATAGAAAATTGGTTATTATGTCAGAATCTTGGTGTTAAGTGGTATCCTCTATGTACCTACCTGATTTTTAGTCACATGCCATTAGTACATCTTGTTATAGCACCACTTCCCATAAACCAAATTATTTCATCCAGCAAAGTCAGAGAAGCATGAATCTTTACATGCCTCCAGCACTCATACATGACTGAAAACTACACATACCAAACAAAATCACTATAAAGATACTAGTAACATACCCTTGTCTTACATATCAGAGTAAACTTGGGGACCACACCCAGTCTATAACATACAGCTTCTACACTAACTATATATTCCTTACTAACAGACAGATTAGATTTACTAGGAAAAAACATGATTAAAGTTGTTAGTATCCACAAAATTCATGTTGATTATTTATTTAATTTTACCCATGTATACTGCCATTGGGAGTAAAATGAGTATCACATATTTCCTTATCATATAAATGACTTTTCCTGTATAATACAAACATTATTCATGGTTAATTCGATAATATGCTAATAACTGTTCAGTTCCTTACACATATAAGTACATTTTGGCAGTACTGTCTGTTATAGCATTATAATACTATGAATACTGGTTAGTAACAGCTATTAATGGTAAGTAGAACAGGTATGTGACCATAACATTACAGTTAAATTGTGAACACAGTAATTGCATTATTAGCATGTATGAAGCAATAACAACTCTATTACACATTGCATTAGATTGCTCAACATAGCAGACACAAATATAGTTATACTGCTCAGATTTATATGTATTAGTGATATCAGCTGTTTCTTTACCTATGTATGACCATAGTGCACTGTCTCAAAGTATCTGCAACATTCAAGATATACCTGCAAAGCATAGACATTTTTATACCTCTGCTCATCTGTGACTTGGGTACTAGATCTTGTGTAATACATATGCTCATCTTCAAGAATTTTTCATTTTTTGTCAATGTGCAGTGGTTCTACAGGTTGTGATAACTTTTGAGGAACTACTGAAGTGTAATAAATATACTGCTCACACTAGCATCCTTGTCTCTTGTGATGATGATGAGCTTATCATTCCTCCTTTCTCCCCAATAACTCTTAGGGGTGCTTGGACCATTGATTGAAACTAGGCTGTCAAGATCATATTAAGGGCATTATTCCTCTAATCCAATGGAGTTTTCATGGGAATTTTGGTACATATGTGTGGACTCAGCTTGGGTTGGCAGACATTAGTGATGTGCTTTATTAATCCCCGAACGTCTGAAACATTGAATGCTAATGAGGTCCATTATTGATATGTGCTGTGGAAGAGCAAAATATGGCAGCCAGTCTACCATAAATGGTTGTGAGATTCTGAGATGCTCACACATATTAGGTTACCTCTACATGGAGGAAAAATATTGCTGCCTGATAGAAAGGAATGTCCATTTATTTTATGCCGCATCAGTTGTGGAGTGCCATTTTTTAGTTGCATGTTGAATATGTACATGACTATAGTTGCTTCTGCCATGTGTTTGTAGAAGTTCAAGATTTCTATGGAATATACTTCTTGTATATTATGATACTCACCCTCTGAGGATGGTTGGGCCTCAGGCTAGCAACCTGACCCTGTAAAACCTGTAGCTGCTAAAGAAGCAGCAAGTGCTGAAGGATGCTCATTGCTAGACATGCTAAATGCACAGGAGCAAATCCAGGATCCAGGATATTATGACACTGCCTAAAACTGTGAGTTTTCAATTGGAAACCACTCCATGTAGAAGGCAATACATCCACTGTATTGTTTGTTGTTAGATCATTTTATGGACCCTTATGCCTATTTTTCCACAGAAGTTATGCCACAATTTATGTTAACAATGTGACATAACCATTGATCACAGGAATGTCACATTCTTATTATAAAAAGCTGTTTGTTGCCCATAACTGCACATAACAGTAGGCTGCATATCCTTGCAATATCCACAACTGTAAATCTCTGTGGCTGTGCAGAAAAAGGAATCACTGTAAGTTCAGAGTAGATTTTCATTCCATGTATATACATACTGCAATTTTCTTTTTCTCTCTCTATTTATATGTGGGCGCGCACACACACTCTCACACACACACACACACACACACACACACACACACACACACACACACACACACACACACACACACACACACACACACACAGTCACACACACATATCTATAAATATAACCTCTCTCTGTCCCTTTGTCTCACTCTCTCTCTCTCTCTCTCTCTCTATATATATATATATATAAAATTCTGCGGCGTGGAGACATGCATGAATGGGCGTACCTTCATTGAAGGTTGTGCGTCAGAGCTGGTAACTCGGCACGTAAAAATCAACTATCAATCATTAGTGGACCGGAGTTCCACTGTGGCGAACCCTAACTAGGAAAAGCCGAAAGACACAAACAAAATATATATATATATATATATATATATATATATATATATATATATATATATATATATTCACTAGACAATCTCGAAATACTGAAATGTCGAATTTAAGTATTTTGAGACTGAATATTAAAAAACCCACATACCCAAAAACCCAAAACTGTGAAAAGCACAATCGCGATCATGCACACACACACACACACACACACACACACACACACACACGCACACACGCACACACCAGCACAAAAACACACACACATACACCTACCAAACTACACTAAGACAAACAAAACAACACATACAAACACAACATAACACACAAACACACCAACCCTACTTATAAGCAGGGGGTCAAGCCCCCCTGCACCACCCCATATAAGGGGCTCCGCCCCCACACCACCATACTTATATATACTAACTCTGAGGTCACACTAAACACACAAACACACAAAAAAAACACTGCACACACTCACGCACACTAAAATCCCTACCCAATACCATTACATAAACACCACTTACCTGAAACCCCAGATAAATCCAGAAACCGCACCGCACATTATGAACACGACACCACGATAGCGGATTCAAAATGTCCGCATTCGACATAGTGCAGTTTCACGTAACTGCACTTTCCACTATTCAGGCTCAAAATACTGAAATTCGACATTTCAGTATTTCGAGATTGTCTAGTGCACCCGTATATATGTATATATATATATATATATATATATATATATATATATATATATATCTGTATCTATAATGAGAGGGTTTGTGCATGAGTGTGTGTGTGTGTGTGTGTGTGTGTGTGTGTGTGTGTGTGTGTGTGTGTGTGTGTGTGTGTGTGTGTGTGTGTGTGTGTGTGTGTGTGTGTGTTTGTATATAAATATATATATATATATATATATATATATATATATATATATATATATATATATATATATATAGATATATATATATATATATATATATATATACATTAGTGGATTATCTATAAATCTACATAGTGGTGTTTACAATTTACATGCATGTTATGCATGAACTCTATTGCATTATCCCTTTAATTACTCCATAAATATGTCACTACCTTTTAATTGCTCCAATTTCCTCCTCTGCCACCCACCTGTGGTACTTCCCTGTTGTTTCCTCTCTCTCACTCAATAACAAACTTTCTCATCCTCTTGCCATCTACCCTGTCATTCGTACACTTACTTAATACTCTTTTCTGTCCTTTCGCACACTTACAAAACACTGTCTTTTCTTCTCTCCCACCTCTGTACTTGCCTTCTCCTGTTCACAGTAACTACACCTATGACAGCTATTAGTCCCTCCAACTTTGTTCTTCTCTTCTCTTGGCTACCTTTCTCACATAATCTTTTTCTTATCTTACTGATTGTTTTTTCTTCTTCTCTGTTGACATATAAGGGATAGGACCTGCCCAATTCATTCGCCTTTGCTATGCTCAGACTCCATCCACTTTCCCTACCCTACCCCTATTCCCAACCACCCCAATATCATTTTAATTTATACCCAATCTCTCCTTTTCTCCTCCACTCTAACCCCTCCCCTTCCTGTCCTCTGGTCCAACCCAACTAGTTATACCCCATAACTAGATAATCACCAGGTTTTTACTGATTATTTCATCTTTTCCATCTCACTCTACATGAGTCATCCCTCCTTCTCCCAATTTACTCTGAAACTGTTATCTTTATAGCAATTTACCTGCTTTTCTCTTGCTTACTACTACTGACCTACCTCATTGACCCAACCAATATGATTCCAACATTCCTCTGCATGCCTCCTTTACTTCTACTTTACCTTCTTACCTCTTATACTATCAAACTAACACCTGAAAATCCAACACCAATAGCCACTCACCCAAATGCCTTTACACAACCTTTTTACTCATTTGAAATCTCTTCATCCATCTTTCCTACAAATAATCTCCTTCCCAAAATCAAAATACTGCCTTCTCCAACAAATTCTCCAAAATTAAAATAAAATACTTCATCTACTACCCTTCTCTCTATAACGTAAACATCCTCCCTAAAAATCTACTACTATCAGGTGATATTCACCCAAATCCAGGCCCAAACTTTATCCCCCTTATCATCAATTAAATTGTCCCTGTCACTAAGACTTGTCTTTCCCAAAAAATACATCTTTTTACTCTATGAATATTAGAAGTGCACTAAATAAAGTAACTGAATTTCATACCTGGATGTGAACTACTCCCCAGATATTATTACATTCACCAAAACATGGCTAGAACCTCTTAACTCTGATAAACACTTTCTACCTACAAGGTATAATATACTTCAACTTGACCATCAAAATAAAAAAGGTGGTGAAGTAGCATGTACTCACATCTGTAGATAAACCAACCCCATCCTTTCTACCCACTGAACTCCTGATAGCCAACCTTAAACTTAGCAGTCATATCACTATTAGTGTGGCAGCCATGTATATACCCCCTGGTGACAACATTCCCCTTCTTGAACATATTCCCTCCTGGCTTACTCAACACATACATAATGAAATTATCTTCTTAGGGCACATCAATATAAATTGGATATCCCTCTGCTCACCTAATTCTACCTTATGTATTAACTTGCACAGCTTTACTCATTTTATCTCTATTCCCACCTATGATAATAAATGTTGCAACTTTGGCTCACTTATTGACTGGATTTTAGTCTCAGACCCACACAAATATCATAACCCTGAAACTTTGCCTGAGTCCCTAAGTGACCACTCTCCACTAAAAGTTTTAAGATTCTCACCACATTTCCACAGATCACGTAAATACATCAAATGTTGCAAGCTATCACATTTCCACCCAGAACCTTTAATACACTCTTCTCCAAAATAAATTGTTCTTCTCTGACCAATCTCCCTCTAGAAGAAGCAATATACTCATTCAACTCAACTTACCTAAATATTCTTAACTCATTGGCATCCCTGTGCGCAGTACGTGTCACATCTAACATATCCCCCTGATTAATTAAAGTTACCCATACCTTGATGGAAACAAGACATAGAATGTGGAAAACTTGGATAAAAACTAAGCTACCCATTCACTTACAAAAATATAAACAACTCAGAAACTTTACTAAAAAAAGTATCAATAAAGACAAAAAAGATTTCTATAATGACCCACCTACTTCACAAAGATCAAATCCCAAGAAATGCTGGCACACAATAAATAGAATACTGTACCCTGGTAACCCCTCATCCACTAATCACTGCCCAACAAATACCCCCCAAGAAGCAGCTTCTTTCTTCAATTCCTACTTCATTGAATCAATTTTTATTTTACATTTTTTATTTTATTTTACATTTGTTAACCGGGCTAGTCTAATTGGATATATTTCCATTTTCAGTAGAGGCCCGGGGAGAAAAGCTCCACTTATGTATAAAACACAGTAACATAATTTACAAAAAATAAACAAACAATAAACTTGGAAAGAAAGAGGAAAGGAGGGGGAATATGCAATATAAAAAATAAACAAACAATAAACTTGGAAAGAAAGAGGAAAGGAGGGGGAATATGCAAATATACAGGAAGACATCATGGGATTTATTATTCACATAACATAGCATGAGTGGATACCTCAAATTCACACCATAAAAATACAGTTAAAAACTTATTTCAAGATAATTTATAGGAAGGTTATCTGAAGAGTAAAAGAGACAAGAAAAGTACAGAAAGAGTGAGTAGATAAAAAAAAATATACTTGCAGTAAGGATAAAACAATTTTAAAGGAGGAAAAGGAATAATAGAGTTAAAGCTTGTCCATAGATGGTCATACAGATAGTAGAAGGAAAGGAGGAGTAAGGAGAGGGAGAGGGAGGAGTAGAGGTGGTTATAGGGAGAGTTAGTCGGGGTTACAGCAGGGACATAACCATTGATTTTTAAGGTAGCTTCTGAGTTTTTGTTTGAACAGAATAGGAGTTGGAATAGAAGTAAGTTCAGTAGGAAGTTGATTCCAGTGTTTGCCGAAGAGGAGTCACCAGCAAGGTTGTTGGCTTTAGTTAAAGTTACTAGTAGTTTACTGGAGGAACGAAGTGAGTTCAGGTTAGAGTAGGTCAAAAGTTTGGAGAGTGCAGGAGTGTTATTAGGTTGGTACAGAGCTCTATGGACAAAGGAGAGTTGGGAAAGAAGCAACATATTTTCAAATTCAAGCCAGTGAAGTTGTTGAAGGTTCAAGCAGTGGTGTGTTCTAAATTGATTACCAGTCACAAATCTAGCAATACTATTGTATGTGTTAGCCAATTTTGAGAGATTATTTTTCTTCAGGTTAGTGTAAATTGGTGAGGCGTAGAAAAGGGTTGAAATAAGGTGAGAGTGGGCAAGAGTAGCTTTGGCTGCAGGGGTTAAGAATGTTCTAATTCTGTATAGGGAGCCCATTTTTCTGTTTACAGTTTTAATGGTGTTATTGATGTGACAATCATAGGTAAGATTGTTGTCAATCATGACACCTAGCAGTTTGGTAGTGGGGTCAGCTGATATGAGGGTACCATTAATAGATGAGATAGAGAAATCTAAAGTGGGGGATCTAGTAGTTGGTTTAAAGAGGAGGAGTTTAGTTTTTTTAGCATTTAAGAGTAGGCAGCATTTTAGGAACCAAGCTTCTACTGTGTGGAATACATCTTGAGTAATAGTTAGTAGCTCAGGAATGTTTTTAGCTGAGCAAATGAGAGTGGAATCATCAGCGTATTGAATACAAGTAGCTTGAGGGATAGCTGATTGTAGGTCATTTATAAAAAGGGAGAAAAGGAGAGGCCCAAGAATGGAGCCTTGTGGGACACCAAGAGAGATAGGAAGGAGAGAGGAGAGTTTGTTTTCCCAGAGGACTGCCTGTTTTCTGTTAGTGAGGTAGGAGGTAAACCAAAGGATAGCTTTAGGTTCTAGAGCAAGAGATTCAAGAATTTTTATGAGGAGGGTGGTTGACCATGTCAAAAGCTTTGGAAAGGTCAATAAAGAGTGCAGAGGAAAGAATGTTATTAGTTTGTGTTTATGAAGTCAGTAAAGGAAAGAAGAGCAGTGGTAGTACTGTGAAAAGGCCTGAAGCCATGTTGACAGGGAGTTAGAACGTTATTGTTAGTTAAGTAGTTCATTAGTTGGAAGTGAACACATTTTTCCATGATTTTAGCTATGGGAGATAAGAGTGCTATAGGCCTATAATTAGAGTATTAGTTTGGTTACTCCCTTATGTAGGGGTATAATGTGTGAGATCTTCCAGATGTCAGGTATGATACCTTCATTAATTGTTCTATTGATAAGGATGGATATGGGATAGGCTATAGCCTTAGCTGCTTTTTGGAGGTATTCAGATGGTAGTTGGTCAGCTGATGGGGTACATGGTTTTAGTTTTTGGATACATCTTTGGATGAAGGTGGTAGAGATAGGTTGTAGCGTGAAGGAAGGTTGAGTAGATGCTGCTTGGGCAGGGATGCTAGAGTTGTCAAAGGAAAGGTGAGAGGCCAGAGAATTTATAGTATTAGTAAAGAAGGAATTGAAAGCGTTGGCAGTTTCCTGGGAGGAATTCTTTTCGGATCCAGAGTTTGTCCAGGGTGAAGAAGTCTATTCAAGGTTGTCCAGAATTTTTGGGGATTATTATGATTAGTTGATTGGAGGTTGCTATAGTATTTTTTTTGTCTAAGATAATAGCTTTTTTAGTACTATTCCTTAGGTGTCTGAAGGTCTGTTGGTCAGAGGGAGATTTACTAGTTCTCCATTTTATCCAGGATTTGTTTCTGAGTAACATTTTGTGCTTTGTTTCCTTAGATAGCCAGGTTTAGTTTTGACTCTGACAGTTCTTTTTGGAGCATGATTATCTAGGATGGATAGGAATGTGTTGTTAAAATATTGAACAGCTTCTTCTAGTGGAAGACTTTGTAGGGGTAACCAGTTGCAGGCATTCAGTTCCAAGTTAAATAGGATGGGGTTAAAGTTTTTGTATGGTGGGGGCATTAGTAGCAATATTCTTCTTTCTTATGATATAGGTTAAGTTGTGGTCACTAATGTCATCTGGTAAAGTGGTAAGGTATTGTAGCTGTGGTTTATTAATAAGAATCCAATCTAGTATACTTTCTTTGTTGTTAGGTTTATTAATTCTAGTGGAGGTATTAATAGTTTGAGTAAAGCCATGGAGATTAATATGAGAGACTGGGTTTGTGGTGTTAACTGATGACCAGTCGAGGTTAAAGTCTCCAAGTATTACAGTTTCTTGTGGAAAGGTGGTTGATGCCCAGCTAAGGAGATTTTCTATAATTATGGAGTTATTTCCAGGAGGAAGATAGGTGCTGATAATATATATGGCTTTATGTGGGTTTAGTTGTAGCTTTGATATAAGGATTTCAGTTTTAGTGTTCTCAGGGGAGCAAAGGGTGCTAGGGTTATATTTAGATCAGTCTTAAATATTAGAGCAATTCCCTCCTTTACTTGGTATTGGTCTTGTCTTATGATGTTATATCCTGGTGGGATGATTTCTGTATCCTTGGTGAGGGGTTTTAGCCAGGTTTCTGTTAAACATAGGATAGTAGTCAAGAAGAGAGTGGAGAAGGGTGACTTTGTTGTTTACACTTCTGATATTAAGGTGTCCTATGAGTAAGGAATGAGAATTAAAGGTTGGTAAATGAAGGGAGGATTTTGAGATAATCATCTACTAGGGTAGATGTAATCATTATCAAATATCTTAGTTTTCTTACCATGAGATTATTAGATTTGATATGGAACAGTCTGTGATATTTGGCTAAGAGGTAGGAAGAGTTAAAAGTAATGTTTGAGTATGTGAACTTTGGGGTAGTTAAATTAGTGGCAGTTTGTTTGGGAGGGGTTTTAAGGTTATAATTACAATTAGTTTTTTATTATAGGGTCCAAGGATGGTTTTTGTTGGTTTTGGAAGACATGGTGATTAGAGGAGACTAATTATTCAATAATAAGGTAGGTTAAGATTAAGGTGACAGTTTGAGAGACTTGAAAATGTTAGTAATTAATGGGAGGAGATAGATAACTGAGGTTGGTGGGATAAGGGGTAGGGAGGGAACAAACAGTATGAGATGAAAGCAATCAGAGAAGAGCAGATCATGCAGGAGAGCTAGTCAAGAGATAAGTGAAGGTTAGAAGGCAAAAGGTAGGAGTAAGTATATGCTAGAGGTAGCAGGGAAAGAAGGTTAAGGTGGAAGGGTATGGAGGGGGTAGATAAAGAGGCACCTAGAGGCAAAAGTAGGTACTGGAACCATACAATACAAGGCAGGTAGCTGGGGATTCTAACAGAGACTTTGGTTAGATGTTAGGAAGAAACAATGGGAGGCTGCTGGCTGACCTAAAGGCTAACAACAGAAATGTACAAGTTGCAGGAATTGTAGGACATACTTTCTTTAATTTCCAAGGTGAGGGCTCCCAAAAGAGGGTTGGCTTAGGTCTTTACAGTAGTATAGAGGCAGCAATCCTAGTCAGGATATATGATCACGGACCTAGAAGTGGTCAGGAAGAGTATATAGCTGGGGAAAAAAAGGGGGGAGAAGGAGAAGATTTAATATATAGTGCAGACACAACCTTAAATCACTCTATCATGAATACAGTAGCATATACAAGGTCAGGCTCAATTCCTAGTGTTGAAAAAAAAAAATCAGGCAACAGCATAAAAACGCTAGCTTGTTGTGAAAGGTCCCACCTTCAAGTTCAGAACTTCATGTCTCTATAACTAATAAGATTAGCCAAATGTTTCAAAAGGACAGTGGAAATCATTCATAAATATAACACATGAAGCTACAAGATAGCATACAGTAGCAATAGACTATGCAGAGATAGAATGCTAAAATGCAACCATTAGAATCAGTGTAGAACAATCTATAAAAACAGTGCACCTTACAATGCTAAATTCTGCAATTAAAGCAGAGCAGACCAATCTATAAAATTAATTCGCCATAGACTACAATTAGATCAGAGGAGGTTTAGAGGGGTCACATTAATGTTATCGTAAAGACAACTAAGTATGAGGGTAAGCGCACAAACACAGGTAGGGCTCTTGGAGGCTACCGCAATGGAGCACGCTAGTGTCTGTGATACTGGTCAAGAAGAAGTGCAAAAGCACTTTAGGAGTAGCTGAGAAAACACGCTACTAAGTCAAGAAGAAGTGCAAAGCGTATGGAGTAGCTGAGAAAACACGCTACTAACTGTGCACTTCTGAGAGATAATGAGGCTATAAATATACCTAGGTAGGGTGCTAGTCGCCTAGGATTTAATCCATAAGCATGGCTTAATGGAGAAACCAGCCACAGTAAATAAACCGGAATTCCTTTAAGGCAGAGCAGTTTTAAAGTAATTCCGCTGTCCCCATGCAAACAAGCTATACCACAGTAAAAAAAACGAAATTCCTTTAAGGCAGAGCGGTTTTAATGTAATTCCGCTGTCCCCATGTAAACAAGCTATTCCGTACAAGCCATTCCGTACAAGCGTTACGATTAGTAAGATGAAAAGTTTTGTCTCCTCTGCAAATCCACCTGACCCTTCCTCTAGTCAGAATTCTACTAACAAAGTTTCCCTTAAATCAATACCTACCAGCTACATTAAATCTCTGCTTTGCAAACTAAAACCCTGTTCTACATATACTGATAATATACCTACCTCCTTCCTTAAAATTGCAGCAGACTCTCTAGCTCTCATAATCTCTATACTGATAAACTGTTCCATCTCTGAATCAAAAGTTCCTACTATCTGGAAAGAAATCTATACTCTACCTATACACAAAGGAAGTAACTCCATAGAAATCTCCAATTTCAGACTCATAGCCATCCTGTCTCCTCTCTCAAAAATATTAGAAAAATGTGTGCACAAGCAAGTCATGGAACACTTACTTCGAAACAATCTGCTTACCCCTACACAACATGGCTTTCATCCAAAACATAGCACCACTACTTCCCTCCTATCCTTTATCAACACTATTTCACTGGCCAGAGATAACAATAAATTAGTGCCATGCTTATTCCTAGATCTCTCTAAAGCATTTGATACAGTCTGTCACTCCTTTCTTCTGGACAAACTCTCTAACCTTAACTTCTACACCTCTCCCATTGCCTGGTTTGCTATTTACCTCACAGATAGACTACAATCAATAAAATGGCTCTCTGCTCTCTCCCCTCCTCTCCCTATCAAAATGGGTGTTACCCAAGGATCTATTCTTGGTCCACTACTCCTCAATATCTTTACTAATCTATTCCATATCTCCTGCCCTCAGTCTTCCCTCAGCCAATATGCAGATGACTCTACAATCGTCACCATTGCAGGCACCCTCACTGACTTAAATTCTATTACTCAGAAATCCTGCAATTCTGTTGAAACCTGCCGCTCTAACAACCATCTAATTCTGAATCCTAAAAAAAAAAACTCTTACTTTTTCTTTACAAAAATCTAATTTTAGGCTTTACTGGAAAGGCTCACCCAGATTCTGCTACAGTTTGCTGTGAGGGAAAGGATAGTTTGCTTTTTATTAGTTGTATTTTGTATTACTTTATTGCCTTTTCTATTTTGTATGCTGTGATTTGTTTTCTTTACACTGTGTTTTACTTGTATTCTGCTTTTAACTGCATACTAAAACTTGAAAAGAGACCACAACCTGTCTCTTGTGAGTCAGACAGAAATTTTCCCATCCTCCCACCTGGTTACTGTTGTGTTATTAAACACCACTTTCTTTCTAGTTGCCTGCCCCTTATGTTAATTTGACCATATATCTCATTTCCTCTCTGCTTTTACTGGCTGGTGTGAGTAAGCACAAAATTATCATTTTGTGAAATTACTCCCCTTCAACTATTTAAATTTATTGGCCATCCTACTGTATTCCATAGTACCAGAATACAAAAGTGACCACTCCCAATCAATCTATTTTGCTGATTTAAAAATAGTGAAGCTCCACTAAAATTTAACTTTTAGACAGGTAACACTTAAGTTACATACTTTCACATCTAACTCTTCTAGTGCACACTGCAGTGTTTAGGATGAACCATTTTTTTCATCTTACCTTTAAGCATCTATTGCAAGACCACCATTTATTGTGGAGCCCACATTTTGCCTCTCAGTAGTCATCTTGGGATCAGTGATTCTGTTTTCTCCTGGTGAGAGAAGGAGTGCAGTTCCATTATTTCATAGAGACTGCTGATTACCAAAAAGCTTAATAACTGCTTTATAGGTGACAGCTTAGAATCTGTGCTTATATTCTGATCCTGGTGAGAGTAGGAGCAGATTGCATTGATTCCTGACTATTTCTGGTTGGAGAGTGAGCATCTGTGCTTAACATACCTGATTGCTCTGGTTGCTATTCGGGGTATCTACCAAAAAAGGCCACAAGCCTGCAGACCCTTGTAACATCTGGGACAAGACTGTGGATCACCAAATAGACTGTGGCCTGCTTCTCTTTTTGGTATTAGTGCTAAATATAGCTAGTTTAAACTAGAACTAGCCAGTTATTTTTAGTTTCAGCACTTAAAACTGTTTCCTTGTGCTCTAACTCATTGCAAGCACTAAATAAACTACAAATTACTACAGCACTCAACTTTCTTCCCTTGTCAAGAGGATAACAGTTCTTAGTACTTAAATTAATAACCACCTATCCAGGCATGTCCATGGGTCAGCTCCCGGTGTTTTCTCCTGTCAATCTGATGAATCTGGGCATCTTGGGGCAATGTAGCAATTGCCTCATGTACACTGACAACCATCTCCTCCTATCACCCAACACTACAACCTGTGAGAGATGCATGTATATAGCCAAACTGGAAGCCACGCTCTCCAGCCAAGACTGGACTAGACAGTCAAGAGGAGAAGGTTAACACTTGCACCACACCACACTCAACACATAGTCCTTCAAATCCCACATTACCAAAACCCTCACATAGAAACACAAAGCACACACCCACATTCATGGAGGATCTCAATAAAAGTCTGCCCAAGAAACAGAGACCTCCCAAGCTGAAACACAGACAACCACCACCCCCCAACACTATCCAAATGACATATAGCCCACAAAATCAGTGTGCCACTCAACCTCAGCCCATAAGGAAAAAGAACGTATCCAATACACTAGTCGCAGGTGACTATAGTCAGGCACACTGATGTCCCACTCACCAGTCTAAACAAGGAGAAAGTTATTCTCAGTTGCCTGTCGGGTGCCAGGATCTTGCACATAATGCATGCACTCAGGTCACTGCACAACAAGTACAAATATGACTCTGTCATTGTCCATGTTGGTGTGAATGACCTGAGATGTACCTCCATGGACTACATGAAAAGAGACATGGAGGAGCTCTCAGATCTTATAGCCTAGGAGGGTATGACCCTAGCCCTGAGTACAGAATGAATGACTTTAACAATTGGCTAAGCTTCTGGTGTCATTCCAAGGGGATCCAGTATCTGTCTGCCTGAGATGACATGGTCGACAGACCATGATGCTTTGCCAGAGATGGCCTGCACCTGTCTCCCCTGGGATTCTGGATACTGGCTAAGGCTCTTGCCACCCCTATAGTGCCTTTTTTAGGCAAGGTTCAAATGCTAAATTCACCACCGTAACAGGTACAAGCAAGTAAACTCTGAGGGTAATGCTACTCAATGGTAGAAATCTAAACCTCAAAATGCACTCAGTCGAGGCACTCCTTAAAATGGAGAACATCAACATCTGTGCAGTGACAGAGACCTGGTTCAAGGCTCCAGAGAGCACCCTGCTTTACCAGGCTATAACTCATACCACACCTTTTGGCCACCTAGCCTGGACCGAAACACTAAAGGCGGAGTTGTGTCCATATTCATTAAGGATATGCACACTTCCAGTCTAGTTGCTCAACATAATGCATCCAAAATTATCCAAGTGCATCTAACACTGGGAAAGACTGCAATCCAGGTAATAACTTGTTACAGATCCCCCACCATGCCCCAGGATTCCCACTCTTCATTTCTTAAGATACTGGAAAATATTAAGGTACAACCCAATACCTTAATTATGGGTGATTTCAACTACCCCACCCATCAGCTGGGAAAACTACTCATGTACCAACTCATTCGCTCAATGTTTTCTGGAATTCATAAATTCCAACGCCTTGGATCAGCTTGTCCACACTCCCACCAGGGGCAGCAATATCCAGGACCTGGTCATTACCAATATGGGTAACTGGCATTCCACACCAGAGGTCAACTCCTCGCTGGTCAAATCCAATCACAAGCTAATCACCCTACACATACATACATATCCCACTCCCACCCCCCATTAAGGAAACCACCGTCAAAAACTACTCCAAAGACAATTTCTTGCTTCTTAAGACAGACATTGAAAACTTCACGACACCCATGCAGATGGAAAATAGAGGTACGACTGCTGAATCTTACACAATTGCACTGTATAAGCACATACACAAGTGCATGAATTGTGCCATCCCCAACAGAACCAAGACACTATCCTCCAAAAAAAGGAAGCCAATCTGGTGGTCAACTGCCATAAACAAACTCTACAAAAGAAGGAAGAAGCTGTTGAAAAAAAAAATAAAATCCCAAGATTGGAGGAACTCCCTGGTCAACCTCAACAAGAAGCTGAAATCCCTCATAAAATCCTCCAAAGCCAGTTATGAAAATAAAATCGCTACTCATTCCAAAGACAACCACAAAGCATTCTACAGCTATGTCAAGAATCTCAACGGCAACACCCAGATCTGCTCTGAGCTACAGCACAATGGCACTAAATATACAGAACCAACCGATATTGCCAACATCCTGGCAGATAGGCTAAGTGCTAACTTTACCCCCCTCTCACCCTCCAAAGGGCCCAACTTAATACTGGAAGAATGCAAAGTCCCTGTAATCATGAATGAACAAGTAAAGACCACACTCTCCAAAACCAAGAATACAGCATCCATGGGACCAGACAACATCCCAGGCTGCGTACTGCACAAACTACAGAATGAATTGGCACCCCACCTTAGTACCATGTTCAGTCATAGCCTCACCTCAAGCTATGTGCCTACTGAATGGTGCACAGCAATGGTTATCCCACTCCACAAAGGGAGTGCCACCACAGACCCTGGAAACTACTGGCCCCATTAGCCTGACGAGCCTGGTCTGCAAGTAATTAGAACGTATCATCTTGGACCTTATAAACAAAAACATAGGTAACCTCCAAACCCTGGACCCCACTCAGTTTGGGTTTGTAAAACATAGATCATGTCTACTAAACCTGATTGACTTCTTTGAAGCAGTCACTAGAGCCATAGATGAGGCCAAGGTAGTGTACACAGCCTATCTTGACCATGCCAAGGCTTTTGATACCATCCCCCACTCTGGAATTATAGATAAACTCACTAAACTGGGCATAAATCCCTATGTCACAAGATGGGTGGCAAACTGGCTCACTGACAGAACCCACACAGTAAAAGTAGCTGACTCCAAGATCGCCTTCAGACCAGTGACAAGTGGAGTACCACAGGGTTCGGTCCTGGGTCCTCTCCTGTTCGGCATCTACTTCTCTGAAGTGCAGGCCAACACAGAAGGTCTTTGGCTAACAAAGTTCACAGATGACTGCAAACTGGGAGCCATAATAGAATCACCTAATGATGTAGACATTCTACAAAAGGGCCTCACAGAGGCAGATGCTTGGTGTCAAAGTCATGGCCTCAAGCTCCATGCCAAGAAGTGCACTGTCATCCCCTTTCAGAAAAACTCGGTACCCATGAACTACCACATAGGTAGTAGCTCACCAATCATTGAAAGTGTGATAAGAGACCTCAGGACACAGGTGGACAGTAGCCACTCCATTGATAACCACATCACCACAGTAGCCAGGAAATCCTTCTATGTGGTACACCTCATAACAAAAGGGTTCTCCTCTAGAAGAAAGGAGGTCATTGTTCCTCTCTACGCATCCTTCATCAGAACCATTATAGAGTACAATGCCCTGTTTTGCATGTATCTCACAAGACACCTACAACAATTGGAAAGGCCACAGACAGAAATACATCACTAAGAGGATTACTGGCCTCATACAGATGCCATACGCAGACCATCTCAAAAAACTCCAGCTTTACTCCATCGCATATCACCTACTCAGAGACGATTTCTGCCTAACATACAAAGCTATGTCAAACCCAGAGCTGTTGGACATGCTCCACTTAAAGAAATGCCAATCCCTCCGAGCTACATGCTCTAGGGACCTAAACCTGGTCACCACAATAAACAGAACATGCTGGAGGGATAGATTCCTGTCCCAGAGACTTCCCATACTCTGGAACAAACTACCCATTCATGTCAAGCAAAGCTCCTCATTGGCCCTCTTTAAGAAAAATCTTGTCGACTGGATGGGAAATAGAAAATCCACCCAGGGGATCAGTTCTGTAGCACTGCTTGACAGGGGCACAGGAAAATAATTTTCTTGGGTGGCGAAAGCCAGGGAACCTTTTTGGCTAGGCTTATGTAGGCCCCAGGGCCAGTAACCTAGTACCTACCTATGAACCTATTAACCTATGAACCTAAACCACCTTAAATCCACTTTTGCTATCCATTCGCTAAATAAAACACCTGTCATAGTTGAACCTAACGAAACTTCTACGGGTCATGATAGATGACCAACTGAAGTTTGATTTGCATGTTAATAATTGTATTAAGAAAACTCATCAAAAACTTGGCCTCTTATACAGAAATAAAAAGTTCCTATCCAACAAAGCTAAAGTTTCCCTGTCTCATGCCTATGTCCTACCAAGTCTATTGTATAGCTCTCAGATCCTCACCAACCTCCAAACCTCTCTCCAAACTAAGCTAGAAATTACCTATAACAAAGACAAAGTTGCCAGATTTGCCATGAATCAAAGCTATAGATCTCATCACTGTCTCTCTTAAGAACACTTAAATAGGCTAGAATTACTCCCACCAGCTTCTCCTCTCACAGCTTCAGATTACCCACTTCATCTTGTACCAACCATCTTTCTGTCCCAACTTGTCTCCTCTTTATCTCCTCCTATACTCCTTCTAGGACTCCTTGATGGTCAGACCAAGACTTACTACAAACCAATAAACCCAAGAGCAAAGTTGGTAAAAACCTCTACAACTACTTCCCTACAATTTCTTGGAACAAACTCCCATTGCAAATTAGATCACTTAAACCACTCAAATAATTTAAATCAGCTACCAAAGACTACCTAAAAAGTTGCTGGCCATGCCACTGTATTCACCCTTCAAAAACTGTCTTCCTCTGCTATGAACATGACTGTCTGCCCTCATTGGTCTTATTTCAGTTATGTGTCAGCTCTCTTAGTCATTTTATCCAGGCAATTAACTGCCACTCAATATTAAAAATATTTCTACTGATATACTGCCTGTATGATCTTCACTATGTCTAACTACCTTGGCTGTACTTACAAACTTTGCATTCTGTTTCTGCACATATCTTAAGTTAAATGTCAACTCTAACACAGTAAATAAGTTTTATGCTTTTATTGCTCCAACTTGAAAATGTTAATACTTTGTTTATAATTACTATTTGCATTTAAAATGTTATTGTAATTTGTGAAGCTTACCTTCCCGGGCCTTCGCTGAAAAGGGCTATCAGCTCAGCTGGACAAACTCGGTCCACAAATGTAAAATAAAAATAAATAAATACATAAATAAATGTAAATCTTATGGTACAAATATGAATTACAGTTTTTTTTCTGTATCAGCTACAGTTTCACCTGATACCATATGTAGTTTGCCATATGTTTTTGGAAATATTAAAGTGCATATGTAGAAATATTACATACATTCATAATTTTGCACAGATAACTAGTAATATCTCTATGATAATGCATTATGCATGAGCAGTGGCAATGCATTGTTGTGTCTCCCACAATGATATTTCATGCAATGCCCGTCAGCAGCATGTTGCTCTCTCTGATAAGAGAATGGGAATGTACATTTGTAAATATAAAGAACATGTTAGAAATGCTATTAATATCATAGGTTCATAGGTAGGTACTAGGCTATTGGCCCTAGGGCCTATATAAGCCTAGCCAAAACAGTACCCTGGCTTTTGCCACAAAAATTACTACAAGACATCCTACATTAACAAGCACAGTGTAATTTCAGTATCTACAACTTGCCCTTTCTAGAGCTACCTATTATTTCTTTGTGCATATTTAGTTAAAGGAAAATTCCACCCTCCCATGTTTCTTATAACTCAAGCCTGAAGTTTATTTTCTTCTTACAGTATGGTTTATTTATCAGAAGCAAACATATACTTTATAAAACTTTAATTTCCCTTCGTGGAAAACAAATACAAATAAACAAATGCCATAGTATTGAAATCTATAGGTCCCCTTCTATGATCTAGGATAATGGAGATGTATCACATACCTAAATTAACTGGAGTCATGCATTGAAGCCAGCACTATCCCTATGGGTGACTTCAACTACTCCACTATAAAATGGGAAACATTCACAACTTGCAATATGCAAACCCTGAGATTTCTGGATCTTGTTAATAAAAATGTTCTGGCCCAGCTAGTCTTTACACCCACTAGGGGTACCAACATCCTTGATCTGATCCTCACAAACATGAGGGAACTTTGTACCCACCCATGTGTTACATTCTCTCTTGTCAGATCAGACCATTAAAGCTGTATCATTTCAAATTAAATTAAAACTTAACACTCCGTCTAACCCTTAAACATTGTGGAGTTATTCCAAAGCAAACCTTCTCCTACTGAGTGATACCCTAGCCAAATTTCAAGTCCCCACCAAACTATGTGGACTCCACTGCATATGCAGAATTGTACATAGAGATTCTATGTCATCACATAAACAGCTGCATTAAAGCAGCTGAACATACCCAAAATAAGCACTGGACTAGCCCAAAGAATAAGCCACACTGGCGGATTCCCAGCATCAACAAGTTGTATTACAAAAGGAAGAAAACTATAGCTAAAACAAGAAAGTGCAAGGCCCAGAAAGGCAAAAAAAATCCTTACCATATTAAATAAGCAATTCTGGAGTCATATCAAGACCAATGAAGCCAGATATTAGGTTAAGAGCATCACAGACAAAGTGCAATCACAAGGCCTTCTGCAGTGGCCATCTTCAGAGGTTATACACAACAGTCTGATGAACTAATTATAAATGTAGCCACCTGTATGAAGCCAGAGGATAAAGAAAGCCTATTGGCTAATTTACCTCTGATTTCAACTTGCTTTCCCTCCTGACAACTCTCAAGAGATATCCCGATACCACCCTCCCTAGATATCACTAGTAAAAAAGTCCTTAATATCCTCTCCAGTGCAAAAATGACTGCATCTAAAGACCCAAATAATATGCCAGAATGCTTCCTAAACAGCATGAAATATGACCTACCAAGTTGTATAAAATCAAAGTTCAGCCTTTGCCTCTATCTGACTTTGTACCTAGCAAATGCAGGACTGAAGCAGTTATCCTCCTGCACAAGGTCAGGTCATCTACTGACCTAAGTAACTACAGAATAGTAAGTCTGACCCGTATCATGCATAAAGCCAATGAAAGAATGATCATGGATATTATACATAAAGACATAACAAACCTTCAGACACTGGATCCCACACAGAATGGCTTCATCAAAGGTGACTTGTACCTACTCAGTCTGGAACTTTTTCGAAAAGTCACCAAAGCTATGGATGAGAATAAAATGGTAAACACTGCCTGTCTTGTCACAGCCAAAGTATTTGCCACTATTCCCATTCAAGCATTGTTGGCAAACTTAGAAAACTAGGCGCAAACCCCTCTCTCATCCAACTCACACATAGGACCCAATATGTCAGGATAGGAGACTCTACCGCCACAAAAATGTCAGCCACTAGCAGAGGTCCTCAGGGCTCTTTGCTTAGGCTTCTCCTTTTGGCATCTATTTAGAAGTCAAAGCTATTATCAAAGCTAATATCAAAGACCTCTGAGTGTCCAATTTTATGGATTACTGCAAGCTTGTCACCTAACTCACACATAGGACCCATGATGTCAGGATAGGAGACCCTACCTCCACTAAAATGTCAGCCACTAGCAGAGGTCCTCAGGGCTCTTTGCTTAGGCTTCTCCTTTTGGCATCTATTTTGAAGTCAAAGCTGTTATCAAAGCTAATATCAAAGATCTCTGAGTGTCCAGTTTTGTGGATTACTGCAAGCTTGCCGTAGTCATAGAATCCCCCAAGAATATTAAAATCCTCCAAGAGCTTGTCACAGAATAATAACTGGTGCCAAAAACTGCTCTAAAATTGAATGCCAAAAATTTTTACCCATGACGGTAGACCAAGTGGTTATGGACTTGAGTACATATGGCATATGCAACGAGTGGAATACCCATGTTTAGGGCTGCTAACAGGTCTGCTTTTTTCCAAATCCAGTCAATCATTTGCTTATGCATACAGCCAACAATCTTGATAATGTTGTGTTAGTTCAAGAGCCAAAGGCAAATGGTCTGAGGTCTAGTAGAGAAGATTGAAGAGGAGATCACTAAGTTGCAACACATGATGGGATCCCTGGGGCATTGAAGTGGCTTGTGTTTAGAGTGCAGAAGCAACAAACCTCACAAGGCTGTCTGAGAAAATCAGGATTTCCAGCTATGCCAAGCTATGCTTGGACAGTAGGCTTTTCTATGCTTGTGATATATGAAATAAGGCATGGTGTCAGCTATATGTAAATGAGTTAAGGAAATGAATATGTGCTTTTCTTGTCACCCTACATCAAAGCCAAATATACAAAATACAATATACAATATTTGTGATTCATGGCAATTCTTGCAAAATTGCAACCAGTTGCTTGATGCCACAGAAAGAGTGCCCAGTATAGATTTTTATGGGAGATATGAATAATAATGCTACAAAATCTATTTAGCTGATACCAAAAGCTCAAAGGATGTGCCTGACACTGTTTTTTGTAAGTTTAGATGCTTAAAAAAACATTTGATTGTCAAAGCTGCAATTGGGAGTTCTAGGTATTTGAAGTTCTAGGTCTTAACTTCACCCTATCTAACTACAAGAAACTAAGCTATCTACTCTATCGACTTTGACTTTATATATCTAGCCATTGGCTGTGCTGACACACCTAGAACATGAGTCAGATGATGTGTGGTGTGTGTATTCACTTGTGATGTTCTGGTGTAGGTGAAGGCTACTGTGGACAATCACATTATCACACACTCTAGAGGAGTCTAGGTAGCTTTCTTGGAGCAAGATTAACCAGGCTAAAATACAGAGTCTGAGAGCCAATTTGGAACCCATCTTGACATGTATAAAACACTTTTGACTGAAACACACAGGAGATTAAGCGCTTGGTTGCCTATCTGCTGTTGGACTGTTTAGTCAATTGTCAGAGAAACATAGTATCACTGAACATTTGGAGAGTTCTGGCACTGGTTGCTAGACGGTCATTTATTTGACCCTAGTGGATCCTTATACAGATAACAAAATATCACTTGTCTCACTGACCTTTCAAATGGTGCCCATATTGTACATTTCTGAGTTACTTAAGAAGGTGGATAGCTTGATGGAAAAGTTCTTATGGAAAAGAGATCATCATATGGTTAGCTTCTAATTTACTCTTGGTAGAAAATGGGTTGAGGTTTGGCAATTCCAAATTTAGAGTTATACTTTTTCCATTATATTTTGTACAATGTTGTATTTTTATACCCAGTATATGTTAACTGATAGTAGGTATAGTTAGAGTTAGCGTCAGTTGCTGACCAGCCTAAGCTGATGTTTTGGGCCATGGCTGTAGATCAGTCATTGTGATTATGCTAAAAATTAGGGCAATGAGGTAAGACCTTAGATCTAGTATTCTAAGAAAACTCAGATTGATAAATATGGGAAGGTATAGGAATTATCTGCTACCTTCTAGTTAAATCCCCTCCTTCCCTCCCGGAAAACTAGGTGCAGCTTTCAGGGTGCCCTGTCCACCTACCCAGATATCACATGCTACCTTTCAGATGTTTGAGACTGTAATTGTGATTTTTGTAATTGTAAAAATTAAAAAAGAACAGTTATAAAACAAATGCAATTAAAGCAGTTTGGCAGGGTGCTTCAGTCCCCTGTACCTTTAGCATAAGCATCCAAACCCCTGCTAATTATGAATACTAATTCTTAGATTCCTATCATTCAAACTTTAGAGAAATACCTTAACTTCAGACTAGGTATATATTGCCAGCATTTGCACTTTCAGGCCCATTATTTTTAGGATCCTAAAAAAAAAAAATCTTGGAATTTCAAAAGGAAACCCTTTTGCAGGTTGAAGAGGAAGACTGTTGCATACTTGTTTCAGTTAAAGAGAAGCAAAGAAATATTAAAGCTTGCTATAATGTTGGAGACAATAGCTAGTGATAACAGGTGACTGTGTTTCCTCAGACAATGATAGTACCTAACAAGTTCACAATGAAGTTAAGAGTGAATCTTCAACTATTAGTTAGACTGATACAGCAAGTGATTCGAGGTGGGGTTTTTGTCTTCATGAGTAATGATGACTAGGTTCTATTAGGCAAAGTGATTTAGGTACTATCTGCTTTTCTTCCTTCCTAACGTACAGAATGCCAGACTGCCAAGGCTTCACAGATATTTTTTAATCCTGATTTAATATCACATTTATTCCCCACACTGACCTGTCCTGGCAGCCAGTTGGTTTAGGTGTAAATCTAATTGGAATGTCTTGTTTTAAAGAATTCTTTGCCCATGGTTTAAACACATGTCTGCAAGGTACTAGATGAGGGAAATCATCTCCCAAATAAGAAAGTTCCTTCACATCTTCCTCTGTTAGGCTTGTTGGTGGCCAAGGTACTGGTTAAACGGTTAATGATCACGCTGATGGTAGGAAAGAAGGCCATTACAAAGATGTGGGAAGAGACCAGCATTTACTGCTGGTGGTATGGTTTTGCTTTCTGAACAAGATATGGGTTACTGAATCCCCATTGTCTCTGAGTAATGAGCTTTGAGCCAGTTAGGTTAAGTGGGAGACCACATGAGATCTGGTCTCCCTGACAAGTCCGCACTATTCCCATAACCAAAGAAATGGATTGTAGGTGATAACACTAGTGCTCATAAGCACAACTAAATTAATTGGGGGGATGGAACAAACCATTCAAAATATAAAGTGATTTTTGTATCAAAAGGTAAACATACTGTAATGCAGTTTATAATTAAGTTCATTTGATCCTGTGTTATATAGTTCCAAGAAAGGTGGAGTAAAAGTTAAATGTGTTTTAAGTGTGTATTTCACAGACCACCCCATCTTCCCTGACACTGACAAGATTTCCCTATCCATTATTTCCAATTCCACGTGCAGAATTATTTCTTCTTAAATTAAACTAAGGGTTCATTTTTTACTACAATATAAAAATAATTTGACCTTGCTTTTTTCTTTTTGTTTGCTAACTGTAACCAAGGTCTGACTAGTAACTCTTTTCTGTTGCATCGTAGTCATTGTGCAGGTACATAAGCAGTGCAGTTTGACATGTAATCTATTTTTTTTTTTGTAAGACAACATTATGTCAATTATGTGAAAAAAAATGGCACTCTGTGTGGCAGTGGCTACTTTGGCTCAGCAAGGAAGTGTGCACTGTTTGTCCTATTCTATGTCTAAATTAAGGGAAAAAAACTAAATCAGGGAAGATTGCTAACAATAAGCTAATTTATAGTAGAGTGACTATTCTGGAAATTTAATCCTCAGGCTTGCTATGTGACAGGTTTGATGAGCTGCTTTCTGTGGGGCCTGTGAGGCCTATAGCACTTCAGTGCAGTCCATGTGGAGGGCTATCATTTTTTAGAGCAGACAGAATACGTTCTCTCAGTGGTAAGTCCAGAAGGAGAGGGGTCTGCATATACATCAATAACAACTGGTGTACCAGTTGTGAGATAGCACCCTCGCACTGCTCAGATAAAACAGTCCTACCCACTGCTAATCCAAATGAGGCAATGACCACATTATACCAAAGCTATAAATGAACTGCAAAACAGGAATCCAGACCATGTTCATATAGTGGCAGGTGACTTTAATCAGGCCAGCTTGAAAACAGTGCTGCCTCACTATTTCCAATATGTGGACTTTGCAACAACAGGTGAGAACACACTGGACAAGGTATACAACAACGTTAAGCTGGCATTTAAGGCAGTGCCTCACCCACACCTGGGAAACTCTGATCACCTCTCCATGTTGTTACTACTAGCATATAAACCACTGCTAACTAGAGGGAGCCCAACAGTTAAACAAGTAAGAGTATGGCCAGATGGTGCAGTCTCAGCACTCCAGGACTGTTTTGAGAGCACAGACTGGAGCATATTCAAGGAGGTGGCTACTGAGAACCAGTGTATTACCCTGGAAGAGTACACTGAGGCAGTGATGGGCTACATCTCGAAATGTGTGGATGATGTGACAGTCACCAATACCATCATCACACAAGCCAACCAGAAATCCTGGTTGAGGAGAGAGGTGTACAAACTACTGAAAGCAAGGAATGCAGCCTTCAGGTCTGGAGACAAGGAAACCCTCAGAACAGCCAGAGCAAATCTGAACAAGGGAGTGAGATAAGCCAAATGCACCTATGGCAATAAGAGCCAGAGCTACTTCTCTGACCAAAAAGACCCCGGGCACCTTTGGCAGGGTATCCAGACCATAACTGACTACAGACACCTATCTTCATAGTGTGAGGACAAAAAGGAATTTCTAAATAAGCTAAATGTCTACTTCAGCAGATTTGAGGAAGGGAACTGAACAACAGCAAAGAAAATGTCCATTGGCCATAACAAAAAGATGCTCACCCTCCACCCAGCTGATGTCCAGAGGGCACTGCACAGAGTTAACCCAAGAAAATCAGCTGGACCTATAACATCCTAGGTAATGTGCTCAGGGACTGGGCAGTCCAACTAACAAATGTCCTCATGGATATCTTCAATAACTCTCTGAGTCAGCAAATAGTTCCGAAATGCTTCAAAGACACAGCAATCATTCCATTACCAAAGAAGTCTCCAGCATCTTCCCTAAATGACTACCACCCTATAGCCCTCACCTTCACAGTGATGAAGTGCTTTCAAAGTCTGATCAAGGACACCATAACATCTGGGCTGCCTGCTGATCCTGACGCTCTGCAGTTTTCTTAACGAGCAAACTGCTCTACAGCAGATGCCATCTGTCTAGCACTCCATCTATCATTAGAACACCTTGAGAATAAAAACACCTACACAAGGGTACTATTCATTGACTTCAGCTCTGCTTTTAACATGGTCATCCCTCTTCAGCTGGTAATGAAGCTACTCAAACTAGACATTAACACTCCACTTTGTAACTGTATTCTTGACTTTCTCACAGACAGACCTCAGACATTGTGGGCAGGAAATAACTCCTCAGATATCATCCCTCTTAACACTGGAGTTCCACAAGGATGTGTACTAAGTCCATTGCTGTTCACCCTGTTAACACATGATTATACAGCCAGGTACAATACAAATCACATTATCAAATTTGCTGATCACACAATGGTGGTGGGCCTCATCAGTAATGACGATGAAACAGCGTATAGAGATGAGGTGGCACAACTGACTACCTGGTGTGGAAATAACAACTTAGCACTAAATGTGAACAAGACAAGAGAGATAATTGAGGACTACAGGAAAAATTGCAAGAAACATTCTCCCCTCACCATCAATGGGGAAACAGTGGAAAGAGTGAGAAGCATGAAATTCCTGGGAGTGCACATCAATAAGGACTTGTCTTGGAGCACAAATATAAATGGAATAGTCAAGAAAGTATACAGGTGATTTTTAAGAAGAGTGAGGAAAGTAAATCTCCCATCAATAGTTCTCACTACTTTCCACAGAGGTACAATAGAAAACATCCTGACAAACAACCTCGTAGTATGGTACAGAAGTGCTCTACCTCTGAGCACAAATCACTCCAGAGAGTGGTGAAGACAGCTGAGAGGATCATTAAGACCATCTTACGACCTATCCATGACTTGTACTTATTCATATGTCTCAGCAGAGACAGAGGAATAATTAAAGTCTGCACTCACCCTGTTTACAGACTGCTCCTGCATCTATCATCCGGAAAGCGCTTACGAACCATACATTGCAGAACCATGAGATTCAGGAACAGCTTTTTCCTTAATGTCATCAGGCTGCTGAACTCCAGTAACCACTACACTCCATGATGTCCACCTGGGTCAGTAGAAACTGTCTCAAATTGTGCATTAACCTGGTTACCAGTCTCATCTAATCATCTAATACTTAGTGCAATATTCACCATGACTAACTTATAAGCCATCTAGGGCAGTAGCAATGCAGTAAAACATCTCTTCTTTCAGTGCAATACATGTTGCAAATTTATAAATTAGCCATAGTGCAATACTCTAAGGTCCATAGTGCAATACTCTAATGTTCACAGTGCAATACTCAAATGTCTATTTCTGTGCAAGGATCAATGCAATGTCTTAACCAAGTACCTGTGCAATACTAAAGTCTCATGCAAGTAAGTGTTCACTTCCCAAAATATGTTAAAAGGTGTTTCTAATTATGTGCAATATTAATCTGTCTACCTGCATGTCCATGATGTAATAGCTAGGTGTTATATGTATAAATGTATGTGAAAATAGTCTATATGTTGTCTGCACACTGAGTCCGGAGAAACAGAATTTCATTCAGTTTTAGCACTTGTGTGATTTCTGAATGACAATAAAGTTTACTTTGACTTTGACTTGATTATGTAAACTTCATCATGAATGTAATATTGGATATCTTCAGATCCCTAGCTCCTAAGCCCTATATTAATGAAGACATTTTTTATGGTGAAGATTCTTGATTCTTGCCTTACAGCTCTGGTTCATTTCTTCAGTGCACAGAAGGAACATTGCAGTACCCTGTATCAGCATAAAGAACTTTTTTCTTTAGCATTCCCTTAGCAGATTATGTATTCATTTTAGTTTATTGCATATTATTTACTTGTAGACTTGAAGACTGTATTGCTGAAACATGTTGCACAACTTATATGTTCAGCTCCATGTTTTATAAAACAAACGATAATTTAAATAAATGCACAATACTTTCTGTTGCGTCTATAATTACTGTTATAGCTGCTTATATATGTATATATATATATATATATATATATATATATATATATATATATATATATATATATATATATATATATATATATATACATATATATATATATATATATATATATATATATATAGGTTTACCTTTAAAACCGCGTATTGCAGAAGGGCGAACAGAACATTTCCAAAAGGCAGTTTGCAAGGTTTGCAAACGCCGAACGGAAAAGGGTTTGAATGTGCAATGAGGGAATGCACAGTGAAATTCATTCATTGCACATTAGACATTCAGGGGCAGATTGCACTATAGTGGGGATCGGGAAATGGTTCCTTTCCCCACTGTAGTGCAATCTCAGAGTCAGAATAATAAAGTAGGGGGGTGTGGGGGAACAGGTGTGCTTGCCCCCCTGATTTACACTTTTTTTTTTTTTTCTTCGACTTTCATGTTCGAAAAACAGCGAATCTGCTGTTCGATTTTCTGTTTTTCTAACATGTAGGTTTGTCAACATTGTAAGTTTCGTGGTTTCAAGTTGCTCATATGAGCAGTCTCACCAATGCAATTCATGGTTTTAAAGATATATATATATATATATATATATATATATATATATATATATATATATATATATGTGTATATATTTCTTTTAACATACCAATTATTCAAAGCAGCTTTAAGGACGTGATGCCCATTAACTGTGAAATGTAATTAATAAAATATGCAGATTACAGTTAACTGAAATCTCTGCTCTTGTGTTCTCAGCATACTAATAAATATGAAGCTGACCTTGGAATCAAAGAACACTGCTTCAAGCTGTCACTCTGTTAAAAATTATTATGCCTATGACCTTAACAAAACACTATTTGCATATCTGACTCTTAAGCATATAATGAGAACTGTCCATTTGCTACTAGTCTTTTGGTATATATATCCCCATTTCTCATTTTCTTCTAATCTAATTTTGCAGCAGTCGTGCAAATGATCATTTCAGGTGCAGCATTTTTCCTTCTTCTGCTACCTCATTGTATATATGCCTTGACATATAGTATGAGTCAGACAGTTTGTCAGCTCTTTACAGGTCCACATGACCAGTATTGTTTCACTTGTTATTCATGCTATGTATAGCCATTAATATACACTCCCAAGTCCCACTGACAATGCAAACTGCAAAGTATCTGCATGCAAAGAAAATGAGAACAGTCACTGCATTTTCTAGCTTGCATTTAGTAAAGAAACAATCAAACAAGTAAACATTTCAGCCTATTTTTCTTACAAGTTTTATTGTGTATGATTTATTGCTAGAAAAATGTTGACAAGTGGCAGCACATATACTAATGATGGTAGTTTGGCTTTGAGGTAATCTAGCAATATTAAGTTGGAGACAGTTTAGCACTAACTAATGTAAAGGCATTGTATCTGGTGTTGTCAATATTCATTTATTCTTGACTGATGTTGGTTTACTACATCAGCACCGACTTGGCCATTGCTATAGCGTGCGATGACCAAAAACTCTTGAGTTTAAGCCCTAACCACAATGCCTCAGATCTCATTTGCCACTTCCAGAGACATGATATGTTTGCCAGAGCTCTTGAGCTAAGTCACTGATTTGTTATTTTTTCTATCTATAACCTTCCTTTCCCTAAAGAATTTTTCTTCACTGTATATTTTTACTTGTTCCTATGTGATTTCTGCCCTCTCATTTTTTAGTCAATACAAGTGTATTCTTTCTAACATCATTGGTAGTTTTCTTCTTTTGAACAGATATGTATTCTTCCTACCATTGTTGGTAGGTTCTTCCTTCTTGTTGATTTAAAAAAAAATAAAAAAATAAATAAAATAAAAAATAAAAAAAGATCTTGTTATTGTTCTGCTCTCCTTCTCTATCTTGTCTGAGTATGTAAGTGGATGTGCTCAGTAGTTTTTCTCCTGAGGAAGTGTGTTTCTGGTTCCCTTTAAAGTGTTTGGTTGAAAGATCTAAGGGCCCTCCTGTTTTTTTAAGCTGTGCTAGAAATGCGACCAGTAGATTCACCCTTTCTGTCCGATTTTTTCCTTCTGCATTTTCTGTTTGAGCTAGGTCCATGTTTCTGTCAAGGAAGAAATCACACGCATGTTGTGTTTTAAGAATACATTAATTTTGTGACAGAGGCCTTCTCTGGTGCTGACAAGGGAAGAAAGTGAAATGTCTTTCTCATCAGCCTTTCTTCTGTTTCAGCAAAAAGTAGAGAGAACAGAAGCAGTTCAGTGCCACCTTCTTCCTCGACACTGTCTTCTAGATGACACAGATCTTCAGTTTATTGAAATTCCTCTGAACTGACTGCTTCTAAGCATGTTGCTATGGTTCCGATAGCAACTGTAGAACCAATAGCCTTATCTGAATTTGCATCTTCGGCACCAAAGGATTTTAGGTTCCAAATCAA
Organism: Protopterus annectens; assembly: GCF_019279795.1. NCBI lineage: Eukaryota > Metazoa > Chordata > Ceratodontiformes > Protopteridae > Protopterus > Protopterus annectens. The sequence goes on along the minus strand of NC_056745.1, from coordinate 590,581,336 downwards.
ATATTGCTTCAGTTCCAACAGCATCTATGGAACTGATAGCCTTATTGGTATCTGTATCTTCAGCACCAAAGGATCTTTAGTTCAGAAACAAATATTGGTTCAGGTATGACAGCATCTATGGAAATGATAGCCCTATTGTTATCTGTATCTTTGGCACTGAAAAGATCTTTGGTTCTGAAACAAATATGACACAGATCTTCAGTTTATTGAAATTCCTCTGAACTGACTGCTTCTAAGCATATTGCTATGGTTCCGACAGCAACTGTAGAACTAATAGCCTTATCTGAATTTGCATCTTCAGCACCAAAGGATTTTAGGTTCCAAATCAAATATTTCTTCAGTTCCAACAGCATCTATGGAACTGATAGCCTTATTGGTATCTGTATCTTCAGCACCAAAGGATCTTTAGTTCAGAAACAAATATTGGTTCAGGTACGACAGCATCTATGGAAATGATAGCTCTATTGTTATCTGTATCTTTGGCACTGAAAGGATCTTTGGTTCTGAAACAAATATTGCTTCGGTTCCTACAGCATCTATGGAACTGATAGCCTTATTGGTATCTGCATCTTAGGTACCAAAGGATTTTCAGTTCCAAAAAAAGAAGTTATGTCTTACCATAATGTTCCATCTGTGTTGTTGATCTCCGTTCATTCATTATTGATGGGTTATCGGTTCCGTCCCCGGAACTGAGCCGGCCAGTATCAAGCTCACGTCAGTCAAAAACTCTCAAGCCAAGGTCCTACCAGAATGTTCTGCTCCCTGTTACCTCAGATCAAGTTTGCAAGTTTATAGATAAAAGTAGAGGCTACCTCTGGTCATAACAGACCTACAACACAGGAGTACATGAGATCAACCAAGAACCTCTGGATGGAGGACGGAGGGTGGGAAGTAATGAATGAACGAAGATCAACAACACAGATGGAATGTTATGGTAAGACATAACTTCTTTATCTGATGTTGTTAATCTTCGTTCATTCCTTACTGATGGGACAGAATCCCCAGCTACCTATATTCCTGGGTGGCCCTCATGGAAGGACATTCCTGAGCACCATGGAGTGAACAGAAGCTCTACCTCTGGAGGCCAAGTCTAATTTGTAACGAAGAATAAAGGTATGAGGTTTGGCCCAAGCTGAGGCTGAGCAAATATCATTGAGGGAAGCCTTAGCATGGAAAGCTGCTGAAGTTGCCATAGACCTTGTAGAATGTGCTTTGACTCTATGAGGCAAGGTGAGATGGTTTTTGTTATAGATAAAAGTAATACAGTTTCTAAACCATGAAGCCAATGTAACTTTTTATACAGGATGACCCCATCTAGGTCCAGAAAAAGCCAGAAACAGTTGGTCTGATTTATGAGTAGATTTTGTTCTGTCCAGATAAAATTGTATTTGTCTATGAACATCCAAGGAGTGCAGGCAATACTCTCCCTTTTTAGAATGGTTAGGAAAGAACACTGGAATGTCAATGGACTGGTTGACAGATCGCTCTTACACCACTTTTGGTAAAAAGGTAGAATTAGTTCTCAGTGATACCCTAGCCTTATGGAAGATAGGATAGGGAGGTTTGATGCATAAGGCCTGCATTTCTGACAATCGCCTGGCCGATGTGATTGCAATCAAAAACAAAGTTTTCCAAGAGAGAGATATTTTACATCACATGAAGATGCAGGTTCAAAGGGTGGAGCTGTTAGAGCTTGCAGAACCAAAGCCAAATCCCAAGGTTGTATGGGTTCTCTAAAGGGAGGTTTTAGGTGGATATCCCCTTTCAAGAAAGTCTTACAGAGTCTGTGTGACATAAGTGAAGAATCTTGAAAACCAATATGAAAATTTGAGATGGCAGCTAAATGTACACGAATAGTAGAGGCAGACACCCCAGAGTGGAAAAGATGTGATAAGTAATCCAATACCACCGAGACCGGGGCTGACAAGGGGTCTAATTGTTTATTTGCTGCACATAGAGAGAACCTCTTCCATTTGTTAAGATAGATTAGTCTGGTGGATGATTTATGAGATGCAATAAGAATATTGCGCACAAGGGACAAAAAGTTTTCATGCCTGGCAATCATTGGAAGTGGAGAAACCAAGCTGTCAGTTTCAGGGCTGTTTGATTGGGGTGAATCAGACTCTGTGGATGGGAGATCAATACTGGGGATGGACTGAGGATCCACGGTTGATCTAGCAGGTGAGGCCAGAGGAAGGAAAACCAGACTTGTCAAGGCCAATATGGAGCAATGAGGATCACTTTGCTCTTCAACTGCCGTGTTTTCTTTAGAAATTGGGAGATGAGGGGGAGAGGAAGATAAGCATAAAGAAGACCCGAGGGCCAAGTGTGGACTAGAGCATCCCTTGGTGACTGTCCCCGAGGGGGGATCAGGGCAAAGTGGTTGTTGCACTTGTAGTTGGTTGGGGAGGCAAATAAGTCGCAGCAAGGCTGGCCCAAGCAGTCGAAGATTTTTGCCACTATCAGAGGATTGAGGGACCACTCATGAGGCTGTAGAATGCACCTGCTCAGTTTGTCCACTATCATGTTGGAACTCCCTGGAATGTGCATTGCAATTAGAAAGTGGTTGTAAGCTATTGCCTATTGCCATATTCTCAAGGCCTCTCGGCATAACAGGTAAGATCTGGTGCCCCCTTGTTTGTTGATGTACCAGACCACTGATATGTTGTCTGATTGGATCGCAATAGTCCCTGATATCAGGATGGAGTGAAATGCTTTAACACCGCCCTCAGTTCCAGGACATTGATATGCAAAAGGGCCACAGATTCTAGCCACGTGTCTTGGACTAAGTTTCCCTAACATAGTCCCCCCACCCCATCAGGGAGGCCTCTGTGGTCACAGTGGCTATCGGTTTATGGGGGTTGAAAGGGCAAGACCATTGTTGGGGATTTTAAGACATCCACCAGAGTAAATCTTGCTTGCATCTCTAAGTTACACATCTGAAAGGACAAAGGATGTTGTAGAAGATACCACTGAGTGAGAAGTAGCCATTGAAGGAGCCTCATGTGGAATCTGGCTAGAGGAACAATGGTAATCAAGGCTGCTATCGACCCCAATAGCTGGAGTATAGATCGAGCTGGGGATTTGTGGTGACAGAGCAGCGGTTGAACTTGTTGTCTTATTCTCTGAAGCCTGTGTTCTGGAAGGGATGCTGTGCAATTTCTCATGTCCAACAGTACCCCTATAAATTACAAAGACTGAGTTGGGGTTGTGTTGGATTTCTCCCAGTTTATAGTGATTCCCAGGCTTCGAGCTGTTAAGAGAGTATATTGCAGGACTTCTTCCAGTAGATGCTTGGTGGGGGCGGTGAGGAGCTAGTCATCTAGATATGGAAATGTCTGGAATCTTTGAAGTCGCAAGTGAGCGATAACCACTGTCATGCATTTTGTGAGCACTCGGGGGGCTGTAGAGAGACCAAAGGGCAGGGCTCAAGACTGGTAGTGACTGTCTCCTATTTGGAAGTGGAGGTATCATCTTGAGTGTTTGTCCATTGTTATGTGGTAATACGCATCTTGAAGATCTACAGAGCACATCCATTCATCTTCTTCCAGAAGAGGAAGGATAGACTGAACTGTGACCATCAGGAATTTCTCTGTTTTTACAAATTTCTTTAGTGTACTGAGATCCAGAATTGGTCTCTAGTCCCCTGTCTTTTTTGGCACTAAAAAGAACCTTGAGCAAAAACTGGATCCTATCTGGTCTGGGGAGACCATCTGGATGAGTCTTTTTTGTAGCAGCATTTGGATTTCATGTGCTGCTGTCTCCCTTTGACTGGGTGGAACGTCAGGTAATACTCTTGATGAGACTGGGCAAAGATGGAAGGGGATGTGATAGCCTCTGGATATTATTCATTCTACCCAAGAGTCAGTTGTTATCTTTTGCCAGGCAGCGGGGTACAAGGAGAAATGACCCCCGACCATTTATAGAGGTGAACAGTCAAGCAATGCTTCAGGAGTGCTGATAGGGTTGGCCAGAGAAAGAATCTCTGGAACCCCGTGCTTCATGGACCTCTTCTGCCCCGAAAGGGGTGTCTTCCATTGGAGTTTCCCCCTCTGCCTCTAGGGGAGAACTTGGCATGTGCATCCCAAAAAGAACCCTGTGATTTCTTGTGCCAGATCTTTCTGCTCCTCTGATTTCTGGAGTAGAATTGCTGAGGAGTGGAGTATCTAACACCAACAGCAGACAGGATCTTGCCATCTTCTTCACATCTTGCCAGTGTATCCTTGACTTTAGGGCGAAACAAAGAAGTGGCCTCTATGGGGGAGTTCATGAAGGAAGCCTTAAAGGAGTCTGCAAAGTCTCAAAGATGCATCCAGGAATGTCGTTTGGTGACTATTTCTGCACCTGCCATTCTAGCCACCCCTTCAATTGCATGAGAAATGAGATGCACAGAAGAGTTGGAAATGGACTCCAGGGTGGTTATCTGAGAAGCCACATTATCACGGACTTCATCAGAAACAGCTCCTGCCAAGGTTTCAGAGAGCTGGTTGATAAGATTACACTGAAGCCTGGTAAAATGTGCCAAATAATTCAAAGAACTTATGGCAAAGGTCGATGAAGCAAACAAATGCTTCCCTAATCTGTCAATCGCTCAGGACTCCTTGTTGGGTGGATGGACAGTTTGGCTCTTTTCTGCCAAATCCTTCTTAGTAGCAGCTGCCACCACCATAGCATATACTGGAAGACATTGTGACCAGTGGGAGTGCTCAGTTGGGGGTGATAATATATTACCTGGCCTCTTAGGTATCGCTCCCATGGTGTCAGGGGCCTTCCATGTGCACTGAACAATGAGCTGGATGAGCTCTTTGGCAGGCGGGGTGACCCAGAAGGTAGGGAGCTGGGCATGAAAAGCCTGCAGGAATATGGATTCCTTCAAGGAAGGATTAGAAGGCTTCCAGTCACCCCTCTGTCTAAGGATCTCGAGGATGTCACCAAAGGACACCTCATCAGAGTGTGACTGTGGGACCCTTCCCTATCATCAAAATCCGTATCTTCAGTCAATGACTCCTCAGTGGAGTCCATGTGCTTCCTCTTACATGACACTTTGTGGGGTACTTCCTCAGTGGGAGGTTCTGGGGAAGGCTGCAAAGAGGGGGTCCCCTGAGGAGTAGAAACCTGAGGCTCTTGTGCCCGGTGTCCGGCAGTTGAAGCTTGTGACAGTTGCGGCACAGAGGGGGGAGAGGAGTCTTACATGTGAGCTTTGCCAGTGGAAGCAAGCACCCTCTATATGGCCTGGAAGGCTAGTCTGCCCAAGGAGGGGTGGGAGCCCAGAACTGAGCATGACAACCTCGGAACTGGGATCACACCCCCGCCTTGACGAGCCTGCCCCCAGAACAGGAGCATCAAGAAGACCATGAACTGCAAGAGAGAGAGCATCCCTGGAGGGTGCCATAGAAAAATCAGCGTGGAGCCAGGAATGCCCTGCCCAACAGATAAGCCCGATGCCCATCCAAAGGCCACAAGTATGACTCTGGTTCCAAAGTGAGATCCACTATTGGAGTCGGAGGAAGGGAAGCTGCTGTTGGAGTAATAGGCTTTGAAACTTGAGTGGAAGTTGAAGGAGGAGTATACATAGGGGTTTGAGGAGATATACGTTCACCTGAATGAGAGAACGTGGACTTCGATTGTTGGGAGAGACCTCTGGCCACAAGCAACTGATCGACAAGCTGCAACACATCCAGTTCAGAGAGACTCTTGGTTGATCTCATGGAGAAGGCTGATGGTGATTCTGGCCTTTCCAGGAAAGGACTATACTGACTGCTAGCAAAAGGATCCAGTTAAGGGGAATATTTGGTCCTTCCTAATTCAATAGGTGCAGAGGCCAGAGCTGAGGATGTCTGTACTAAAGAAAATGGTGTGGAAAAAGCCTGCGCTGAGGATATCAGTGCCATAGTAGTTAAAGATGTCTGCACTGTAAAGGCAAAAGTCTACCCTGAAGGGTACGGTGCATAGTGGAAAGTGTCTGCACTGGCAATAAGGACAGTGCTTAGAAAGAATGCTCCAAAGCACATGTCAGTGCCGAAAACGTCTGCACTGTGGAGTAGAGAAGAGTCATAATTGGAGCCACAGGTGACAGTACCAACAGTGGTGAAAGGGACTGAACCTGTATTGACAATGCTGCTAGAGGTTGCAACAGAGCTGTCACGACCATAGTTGTCTGCACCGGGAATGCCAGTATCGATATCAAGAAAGAAGATATGGCTGTAGTCAGAATAATTTGGGGTGGTGCCGAGCCTGGAACCGACAGGGTCACAGGTGGCAGCGCCGGAGTAGTAATCAATTTAACCTTCTTGTGAGTCAACTCCCTACGATCTCCAGAGGGAGAAGAAGAGAGTGACTTTGATGAAGAAGAGGAAGAATGCCTCTTGTGGGGTTTAACAGAAGGGGGTGAGCCCTCTGACCCAGAAATATCCTCAGAGAAAGGAGACTTGAGGAGACCTTTCAAAATTGACTTATTCTTCCTCTCGTTAAGAGTCCTGGTAGAGAAAGTTTTACAAATCCCATATGGAGGATCCAGAGTCAAGTGGGAGACATTTATTTATTATTTATTTTATTTTACATTTGTTAACCGGGTTAGTCTGGCTGAGCATTTGGCTCATTTTCAGCAGAGACCCAGGGAGAAAAGCTCCTCAGGACTAGAAAACAATTTATTAAATTTTAGTAACATAGTAGTAACAATCAGCTATAGGATCTTACATTAAGACAGTAGACACATAAGTCATGGCCATCGGGAAGCGGTAACTTATGGCCGCAATCCTTGCACTGCTCGAAACCAACAGTACTTTTCTTATCCAACATAACTGGTGTGGAGAAGAAGCGCAGTAGCAAAAGGAAGAATAAAGGCTACCCAAAAAAAAGGGTAAAAACAGAAAAGGAAGGATTACGAACAATGGTAATGTAGAATGACCACAAGGTAAGAAATGAGGGTAATAAATGGAAAATACTAAAGGGAGAGAGTCTAAAGTGTGCAATAGGGTAGGAAAATAATAGAATAAAGTTTTGAGAAAAATTTAGAGTAAGAGTAAGAACAATATATAAACTTTCAAAAAATTAGACACTAAGCTGAGAGAGTGGCTTGACACGGCTGTACAGCAATGTGGCAAATAAGATCTGAGGTAACAGGGAGCAGAGCATTCTAGGTAGGACCTTGGTCCAAAAGTTTTTGGCTGATGTGAGCTTGATATTAGCCAGCTCGGTTCTGAGGATGGAACCGATAACCCATCAGTAAGGAATGAACTAAGATTAACAGCATCAGATCAAATATTGTTTCAGTTCTGACAGCATCTATGGAACCAAATAGCTTTATCAGAGAAGAAAGTTCCATCAGCACTGACCTTCTTGGCACTGATTAAACCTTTTCAAGATACTTCCTAGGACAGTCCACTCCTTTTGAGTCTTTAAAGTATTCAGCCTCAAACCTCCCAGCCCTGACTGCATTGATTCCGGGGATGCTATTACTTCCAGAATTACTGATTGCTCTGAGCTCTTTGGCCTTTTGAATCAGGAAAACTCTCAGGGGCTGAGTTTGTGCTAATTACTCCAAGAAGCACCAAGAAAAAAACAAGTTCCACAGGATTGTATAAACCTTTTTAATAAAACAACAAAGCATTCAGACAGATACGTGCTTCTTCAGTGTTAGTAAAATTCATAATAAGACCTAACATATTTTATATTTAAAAACTCAAAACACATGACACAGCCTACCTATCAAATACTAACAATTAATTAATCAATCAATGGTTTTCAAAAACTTTTAAAGAAGTATACCACATTCTGAAGACATATATTTGCACCACATAACTTATTTCAATTATACATAGCTATGGTTCATTTAAAAGTCTTCAGTATTAAGTAGATACTACTACTTCTTTTATAACAATTTTATATATATATATATATATATATATATATATATATATATATATATATATATATTTTTTTTTTTTTTCTAAAGGCATATATTTACATCATATAACTTATTACAACACATATAAAGGTTCTTATTTAATGTATTTGCTGCTGCTTTCTTTTCAATATAGGTTTTAATGTGACCTGTTTATTCAAGCCAGGGTAGGAATCCACTTGTAGATGGATAATCCACTCATATTCTTTGGTATCCAACTTATTAATCAGGTTGCCACATCTAACATTAGAAGTTAGAATATCCATCACACAAAACAAAAAATAGTGTGATTCTTCAGTCTCTTGTATATGTTGGGCTAGGGAGTTAGTAATCACTTTCCTTCTTATCTCTGACTTATGTTCTACAATCCTGTCTGTTAACCTCCTTGTAGATTTACCAACATAAAAACATGGACATTGTTGGAATAATGCTAAGTAAATCACATTTGTAGTGTTGCATATAGCTATACATGAAAAATTAAACCTTCTACCATTCAATGTACAAATTCAGTTAATGTAATTATGCTAGAGCAACATATACAATTATAGGAAGGGTAAGTGCCTTTTTTATTTAGGCAATAACCCATGCCTGGGTGTGGCAAATGCTGGATTTACCCACGGTTGGTGTGGTTTGGTCATGAGGGCAAAGCTCGAATGGCCAAACAAAGAGAACCGTGGGTAAATACAGCATTACCCACACCCAGAAGTGGGGTTATTATTATTATACAATGACATTATTTAAGAAAAAAAATACTTACTTTTCTTAAATAATGGCATTGTATAATGCCTCCGTACTGCCCTTCCACAGCTGCCTGGTATTCTGTGGCAGTTCTGATGTACTGCACATGCGTATGCTTACACAGTACATCAGAGCTGTGTGTGGAAGCAATGGAGAAAGCAAGATCTCTGTTGCTTTTTAAAAGGTGTCTAGCTATGTTAGAGTTTAACATAGCAAGATAGCAATGGAGATCTTCCTTTCTCCGTTGCTTTTTTTAAAGCTGTCTCGCTATGTTAAACCTGTTTAACATAGCGAGACAGCTTTAAAAAAAGCAATGGCGAAAGGAAGATCTCCGTTGCTTTATTAAGCTATCTCGCTATGTTAACCTGTTTAGCATAGCGAGATTTCAGCAACGGAGCTCTTCTGTTCTCCATTGCTGTAACAAAAAAAAAAAAAAAAAAAAAAAGAGTTATACTAATGGAAAAAGTCCGGGCGACCGGACCTTTTTCCATTAATATAAGTCTGATTTACAATGGGCACGCTGACCAATCAGCATGCACGTTATGGAATATTAATAGGGGGTCATTGTATAATATAGGTTATAGAACCTATTTTATTTAAAGTAAGGTCCTTGTAGCCCAAGCGCTTTTTTAGACTACTACAATTTCTGTAAGTGAAACATGGTTTGTCAGGGAGCCATTTTTCATGGCCAGGCATGGCCTTCAGTATGTACCAATTGTTCCTAATGACCTCTTCCACAGATTTACTTATTCTGCTATAGGTCATCAAATATCTCAAGGTATTATCAGATGGTGGATGGGTGGTAATCATATCATCTTGATTAGAAAAATATGGCCTGGCCTTCCCTCTTCTCATAGATCCCACTTAATTTCTAATCACATCTAATACATCTTGATCATATCCTCTTGCTAATAATTCATCAGTCAGATCTTGCATTTGTTTATGGCATATTTAATTCAGGTATTTAACCTACTAGCACATAAATATTGGCTCCTAGGTATACCTTTAAAACTTGCCTGGCATCATGCATGCTGGTTTTATATAAGTACTTATTTACTTGTACATCTTTATATATATATATATATATATATATATATATATATATATATATATATATATATATATATACTGGTATCTAAACCAGCCTCAGTTCTAGATAAAGTGACATCTAGAAAATTTATATTAGACTCTGAATAGTTTACTTAAAATTTCAAGAAGTCATTAACATTATTCAGATAAACGTGGAAACTTTCAAGTTCATCACTGGTACCATGCCATGCCAAAAAATGTCATCCACAAAGCACTTATAGAACAGTATTTTAGATGCATATCTGTTAGCCTGACCAAAAATATTTATCTCTTCCCACTTGCTTAGTGTTAAGTTAGCATAAGTATTAGCAATTGCTGTGCCCATAGCTATACCAGATATTTGTTGGTATTGCTGCTTATTAAACATAAACACATTATTCTGTAATACTAATTCTAATAACTCAGAAAGTGTCCCAATATGTCTAGTAGAAAGATGGCCACATTCCAGAAGTATTTCCCTTATTTTTTCTATCCCAAAATCATTAGGAATCATACTAAAAAGGGACTTAATATCTATTGTCATCAGTAAAAAGTTTGTCTCTATATTCACATTATGCTACATATATAGTTGTGTAAGGAAATCACCAGTGTCTTTTATATAACTAGGAACACTTTGTAAAAAGATTTTAAGGGCTTTTTCCAAGTATACAGATAAAGGTTCAGTGGTCCATCCACGGCCAGACACCATAGGCCTCATTGGTGGCTTATCCATTGATTTATGTATTTTGGGCAGGCCATATAGGATGGGTATTGTAGGACAGGAAACAGTAAAAAAGTTAAAAGTGTCAATATCTATGTCATTCATTAGCTGTAAATCATAGACAGCCATATTTATCCTAGTAATAATCTCATTAATATCCCTGTCTGATATCAGTTTAAAAGTATCCATGTCAGAGACCAACTTATTCATCGCTTCAAGGTAATCATCAGCATTCATAAGCACTATACTATCCCTTTATCTGCCTCCTTGATTACCAAATTTGTGTTGTTTTCCAAAGCTTTCAGTGCTGTGGATTCCTCCCTGGTAAGATTATATATTTTTTTATAACAATTAACATCATAAAATCTCTAATTTGTTTTTCACATTAATCATTGAACACGATCAGAACTGGATCACTATAAGGTATAAAGGTGCTTCTTCTCTGACATCTAACATCTATACAGGAGTCTGAACCCTTGTAAATATTTTTCAGATTTAAATTCTGTGTAAACATTTTTAAATCAGTTACAGCATTCACTAAATTATCAGTAGACATTGGTATAAATTTCAGCCCTTAAGAAAGTAAAGAAAATCAATATCAGTTAACTGATAGATTAGTTCACCACAAATTTCCTGTGTGTCTCATTAAGCAACTCCTTAGTGTTAAACATCTCAGGAAAGCCATTTAAAATATTAATATTGTTCACGGCCATTTGTTGGTTGCTATCTGTCTCATTGAGCAACTCATTAGTATTGAGTCTCAACAAAGCCATTTGAAGTATCGACATTATTCATGGCTGCTTGTTGGTTCAAAATGTTAACATTTAAAGTCTCATTATTACTTACTGCTGCTTGCTGTTCCTGCCTCTCATTAGACATCTCATTAGTCCTAAAGGTCTCAACAAAGGCATTTAGAGTCTCAGTGTTACTTGCAGCAACTTGTTGATTCAAAATGTTTACATTTAAAGTGTCACTGTTACTCACTACTATCTGTTGTTTCTGCTGCGGGTCATTGGACTGTTACTGGGTCTGCCTCTTGATTGCGACTGATGCCTGGATACATTGTGATCCTTTTTTGTGATCTGCTCAAATAGCCGTGAACAATGTCGATATTTTAAATGGCTTTGCCAAGATGTTTAACACTAATGAGTTTAATGAGAGGCAGCTTAATGAGCAACTTATCCTCCCAGCTCCCAATCACTCTTGGAGTCCCACAAGGATCTATTTTGGGTCCACTCCTCTTTAGCATTTTCATTAATGATCTAAAAACCTCACTTTCCCAAACCACCTGCATCCAATATGCTGACGATTCAACTCTAATCTTTCAGGATTCCTCTCCAACTGAACTCCAAAACAGGACACAAACTGTATTCACCTTAGTGGAAAAATGGTTCCACCAACAGTGTCTTCTCTTGAACCCAAAAAAAAAACAAAACTACTAGTGTTTACACCTACACATAAGACCCCTCCACTCAATCTCTTACTTACCTCTAATAATGGTACTGTCATCACTCCCGACACTACCACTAAACTCCTAGGTGTAACGATAGATAATAACCTCAACTTTGACACACACATAAACCTAACTATTAAATCTGTAAATAGAAAACTTGTTTTCCTGTATAAACTCAAACCATTTCTCACAGCCTCTTCCAAGATTACTATTGCTCAAACTCACCTGATTTCAACCCTCCTCTATGCCTCCCCCATATATACAAACCTAACCAAAAGCAATTTAAATAAACTGACAACTTCTTGCAACAACATAGCCAGATTTGCCACAGGTGCCCCATTTAGAATCCACCACTGTCAAAATCTGAAACAACTAGGATGGCTGGAAATACAAAATCAACTACTCTACCAGCAACTCACCTTTATCCACAAAATCTTACACCACCCCACTAATACCCCTATACTCAATAACCTCCTCAATCCTTATCAAAACCTTCCAACCCTACATTCCACAAATAGATTACAAGTAGCCACCTTAAAAATCTAAAAACAAATCAGGGGACTGTCTGTTTTCTTACTCTGTTGGTAAAACATGGAACAAACTCCCAACTGAACTAACTTCTACCACATCCACCCACCTTTTCAGGAACCAATTAAATTTTTTCTTAAAATCCCAATGGCTTTGCCCATGCACCAAGCCTGACTGATACTATCTTCCCTTGCTTTTAGTCTTTTTGACATCAATTCTCTACTTCGTCTACCTTTCTTTGGCTCTCTCTTCTAAAAATTATAAATAATTTCCTCACTTCATACCCTTCATTACTGTGTCAATTTCCTCAACACAACATACTAACTAATGCTTATACTTATCTATGATAAATGTTGCACCAAATGACTGAAACAAAAATCTTCATAATGTTACTCTATTCTGCTTACTGCTGCTGAAATAACAAGTTGTACATGAAGTTATCTAATTGTTTTTGAATGTAGAGTTATCTATCATCATAGTGTTACCCTATTTGCTTACTGCTGCTGAAAATCAACTGTACACGATTGTATAGTTATCTAATTGTATTTTGAATGTATAGGTATCTTTCTGCATTTTGTAGAAAATGTTTCTTTTCTCAGAGCTTTTCTCCTCGGGCCTCTATTGAAAATGGACATATATCCAATTAGACTAGCCCAGTCAACAAATGTAAAATAAATAAATAAATAATTTATTCAATTGATCTTTCAGCAGGTGTGGAAAGGTCCTGACTCCTTTTCAGTCCATCTCCAGCATCCCTGACAAATTATTTTCTTCTCCTGAGGATAAACGGTTCTGGGCCAGAGATCTGTCTGTAGAGTCATGGTCATTGCATCCACCTCAGGAAAGGTTTGAGCTGTAAAACGTCCTCTATTCACATGCCTACCAGAGAATTTCAGACAATGGATAGGTTTGGATAGTGAGTTCATGCTTCATCAACCTGCCCCTTAAGATCCTTGAATTTCTGGGCACTTTTACTAGACTTTAAAGGGATCTTGTTAAAGAGTTAGCAGATACATTTGTGGGAGTGTCTCTGAGGAGGTAAAAGAGAAACTTGCTTCACAGCCATCTACCCTAAAATCTGTGTCCAGCTCATCCACAACGCTCATTGCATTTGCAGACCAGCAGGTTCAGACATTGCCATTGGGAGACACACCTGGATAAGTCTATGTGATTTTGTGGAGTCATTTGGGTCTTCATCCATCAATGCTTCTTTTGGCAGACCCTCTCCCTTTGGTTCAAAATTTCGAGAAGCATTCCTCAAGTGTGATAAAGATAGTAACACCCTTTTTGCCATAGACATACCTTTGCCCCAAAGATCCTTTTCCAGGATCCAGAGGGGTGCTGGGGAAATGTGGTTCAATAACCAAAGAGCCTTTCCAGGACACACGTAGAAACAGTTTCCCAGGGCAGAAGGTGGGACATCACTAAAAAAACACCACTCTTGTGGCAGAAGTAGCCCCCAGCACCACAGTTTAAGATATTGTTTCCTTAGTAAGCCCTACCAGCGCTACTGAACAGTAGCCTGATTACCTTCCTCTGGAGGCAGTTGGGGATGGCATCCATACTCCTAAATGTCTGGCTAAAAATAACTACATATTCTTTACTGCAAGAAATTATGTCAGGAGGTTATATCATATCCTTTCCAGTCACAAGAAAACCCCTATATTCCACTCAATGATAGGGATCCAACAGTTATGCAATTACAAAACTGTAAAAAAAAAAAAAAAAAAAAAAGGGAAAAGACAGGGGGCTAGAGATCATCTTTGGATTTCAGCATTCTGAACACATTTGTTCACCAAACAGGATTCTGTATAGTCACACTTCAGACTGATCTTCTGTTCTTGAAAAACAGCAATTGGATATGCTCCATAGATGTTCAGGAACCATATTACCATATTACTTTATTAAATGGACAAAAGCTTCAGAAGGTTACTCCACTTCTGGCTAGTAGCCAGTCATTACCAGTTCAGGATTTTGTCCGCTGGCCTCACCACAGCCCCCACAGTGTTCAAAATGGCTCTCTGATTGCATTTCCTTCATCTACACCAACCAATGTATAAATCTTCCCAAATACATGGCATAAACAGCAGCTATCCTGAGACTGCAAGGGTTCCATTTGTATCTCTACATGGACGACTGCCTTATTTCCACTCCAACAAGGCATTTGTTAATACAAACTAGAGACTATATTCTCCTACTCCTAATTTGTACATAGCTGGGAACGATTGTAAATTATGAAAAATCACAATTGACCCCATCTTAAGGTTTAGAGTTCATAGATACAATGCTCAATAAGGAAACTTTCATAGCCCTTAGGTTCAAGGTCCTGTGGCTATTATACTAGTTCCCTTGACAAACTATCACAAGAGAATTCTTCAGTGGCTACTTGCATATCAATGGTTAATACCACATCAACCTATGTTGCATCAGTTTTGACTGCCGATCTTTGCAGAAAAGGTCTAGTTTGGAGATTGCACTCAGAAGAGATTCCTCAGGACTGTTCCTTTGTCCTCTCCACAGCTAAAATCATAGTATCCATGGATGCCTCCCAATGGAGTGATTAGGTATTATCTGGCCTATACACTCCATGGCTCCCTATGAAGGTCAATTTACATATGGAAGTTTTAATGATGAAAGCAGTGTCTCTACTGTTGCACACCTTTTAGACTACTCTTCCTTTGGAAACAGTTGTGATTCAATCAGATAATATGTCAGTGGTTTAGTACATCAGCAAGCAGGAGGGATCAAATATTAACCCCCTTTGGCGAGAAGCACTCAGAGCATGACAATAGATGATTTCTCCCAACCAGTTTATAATAGCAGACAAACTGAGCAGTTTAATCTTCTGTCTCATGAGTGTCCTCTTTATCCAAACATGATGAAAAGGATTTCTTTTTTGAGGGGACCAGCATTTCTGGAGCCTCTTACTTCACATTTGAACTACAAGTGCAGTACCTACCTTGCTCTGACCCCCCCACCCCCGGGAGTCACTAAGGGATTCTCTTTTATAAACTTGGTCCCGGGGACTTCTATATGCTTTCCTCCATTTCTCCTTAATTTCAAATTTCTACAGAAAGCAATTCATCGCTACTTTTTATTGGTCACAACCAATATGGTGGTTCCCTTTCTTCTTTGCATTATCTGATGTGAAAATCATGGACATTAGACGGAGCTCCAGACCTTCTGTCCCATCCGGACAGTTTGACTCAAACGAACATTCTGAACCTCAACCTGAAAGATTGATTCCCCCAGTTTCAGTCATTGCCAGAAAGACAAATCTTTCTTCCCCAGTACATCATATTCTGTTAGCTTCCCACAAGTCATCCACACATAAGCACTATACTAGCAAGAAGAAGAAATGTCACCTTTTGGACTTTAGAAAGTGACATTGACTCCTTGGTTTCTATTGACAAAATTCAAGACTTTTTAGCCTTTACTTGCAACACATAAGCTACTCCTTTAGCTATTTAAGTCCAGCAAGCATGACTCTTTCTTGAGGGGTTCTATTATTAAGGCTTCCTCATAAGGATCACACCTCAACTTTGAATCTCTGTTTTGGTCTTATGGGCATTTGTACGGCCACCATGTCGACCTGTTGCTAAATGGGAGTTACAAAACCTTGGTCCCAGGAATAAGTTATTTCTTAGTGGAGTTGACTTCTGCCAGAGGAATTCCAAAAGAACAAGCATTATTATGTAAACCTCTGTTCCTCTTTTCAGAGAGATAGAGTCTCCCTAAGGATTAACCCTTCCTTTATTCTTAAGGTGATGTCACACACCAATGTAAATTATACAATCAGTTTGCTAGTCTTCTTTCCCAACCTTTCAAATAAAAGTAAATACCATTGGTATTTATTAGGTGTTAACAGACAATTATGTTTTTATCTGTATACAAAAAGGTTACCTTAGCCAGATGGCTCAAAATCGTATTTCATTTGTCTAGCACAGAAATAAATTGATTTGCCTGTTCCTTTCAAAAGCTCTTTCAATGAAAACTGTGGCTACTTCCGTAGTTTTAATTTTCAGCATCTATGGATGACATATGTGCAGCAGCAACTCGAGCTACTACACACACCTTCACCATCTGTTTCAAATTAAATTTGGTCTCCAGGTGAAGAGACCTATGTGGTGCAACAGCATTGCTAAATATACTTCCATTAATTCTCCCAAAATCAAAGGTACCTGGGGACTGTGTCCCATCAGTCAAGAATAAATGAAGATTGACAACATTAGACAAAGAAGTTATGTACTTACCACAACATTCCATCCATGTTGTTCATCTTCATTTATCCTTGAATCCCTCCCTCCTTCCCCCTGCCCTAGCAGTAGTTTTCCTGGCATGAACAATATGAATACCTTATTACTGTTTAGCTATAAAGGTTCCAGATATAGCCTCTATGAAGGAATTATGTTTATGTCATTCTGTTTTTATGCAAACTCAGTCTGAAGCAACTAGGGAAGAGGCATTGTGGGTAGGCCTTAAGCTCGAGAGTTCATCGCGAGCTGTAGTAACAGCCAAGTCAGTTCAGATGTTCGGAACCAAACCCATTCATCAAGGATAAATGAAGATGGATAGCACAGACGGAATTTTGTGGTAAGTACATAACTTCTTTTTAACCTTTTGATGGTTTGGCTCTAAACTAATGGATCAGTATTATTTAACTTAGTGATGCTTTGGCAATAATAAAATGTATTAGTGTGGTTTAACTTGGCAATGCTTTGGCATTGATATCATGTATTAGTGTGATTTAACTTGTTGATGCTTTGATACCAATATAATGCATTAGTGTAGTTTAACTTGGTTATGGTTTGTTACTGATATGATGTATTAGTTTGGTTTAACTTTAACAAAGCTTTGGCACTGATATAATATATCTGACATTGTCAATCTTCCTCTAACCTTGACTGATGGGTTCGGTTCCGAAGATCAGAACTGGCCCGGCCATTACTACAACTCGTGATGACCAAAAACTTTTGAGCTTAACCCATGATGCCTCTCTCCTAGTTACCTCAGATCTCATTTGCTGCTTTCAGAAACAGACAAGTATGTCAGAGCTCTTGAGCTATGTCAGTTATTTCTTATTTTATCTATCTATACCCTTCCTTTCCCTAAATAAATTTTCCTCGCTGTATATTTCTATTTGTTTCTATGTGATTTCTGCCCTCCCCTTTTAGTCAATACAAAGTTGTCGTCTCTCTACCATTGTTGGTAGTTCTCTTTTTAGTTAATTAATTAAAAAAAAAAATCTTGCTTTTATTCTGCTTTCCCTCACTATCCTGTCTGAGTGTGTGAGTGGGTGTGTCAGTCAGTTTCTCCTGGGAAGTACATTTCCAATTACTTTTAAAGTTATTTTTGGAAGATCTAAGGGCCCTTCTGGTTTTAAGATGTGCCAGAAAGGCAGGCAGAAGATTCCCTTTTTAGACAGGTCTTTTTCCTTCTGTATTTTCTGTTTGAGCCTTGTACGTTTACATGAGGCTATGTCTGTGGCAAGGTAGAGATAACACATTCACATTGTGTTTTAAGAAGGACTACTAGTTGAATGGAAGCCATCTCTGGTACTGACTGGGATGAAATTGAAACATCTCCCTCATCAGCCTTTTCTTCTATTTCAATAAAATTTAGGAAGCAGAAACAGTTCAGTGCCACCTTCTTCCTCATCACTGTCTTTTTGAAGGCACACAGATTCGATTTATTTAAGTTCATCTGAACTGACAGCTTCTAAGCATACTGCTTTGGTTCCAACAGCATCTTTGGAGCTGATAGCTTTATTGAAATCTGCAGCTTCGGCACTGAGACCTTCAGAACCAAAATGAATTTAGGAGGTACAGAGCTTCAGTTCATTTAGGTTCCTGAACCAACTGCTTCTAAGCATATTGCTTTCATTCTGACAACATCTTTGGAGCCAAAAGCTTTATTGAAATTTGCATCTTTGGCACAGAGACCTTCAGTACCGAAATGAATACAGATCAAGCAGGTCAAGCAGACCTATCAGAACTGAGACCTTCCTTTGTGCCAACTGCCTCTGCATCAATCAACCATTTCGGGAAGGACAGTCTACTCTAACTGAGTCTTTAGAACTTTCAGCTCCGATCCTCAGAGCACCAATTGCATCAATACCAGAGTGATTACTCTGAGCACTTTGGCTATGTCAGATTCTGAGACCTCTTGGGGTAGAATTTGTGCTGCTGACTCAGGGGAACAGGTGCTGACTCCTACATTTTTGGAGCAGTCTCTGCACCTCGGACCATCGGCACACATTACTTCGGCTTCTACTTCTGCCTCAGTGCCACGAGGCAAGGAGTGACCATAGTTCTGAGGTTTTCCTTCTCAGTTCTGCTGTCCCTTCCCTCCCTGGGAGGGTTCAGCCTCAAAGACTATCTACTGTAGCTAGCAAGTTGGCTCCTACTTCTTTGGAGATCATAACACCCACACCCAAGCTCAATTTTTGTTTACCGGCATCTCCACAGGAACAGCCAGTGCCAAAACTGCAGATTCCCCAGATATCTGATCCAACCTCCTCTAATAGCCCTCCAGCCCTTCACACCAAGGAGGCCTCTCAGAAGAGAAAGAGCAAGAAGAAGCATTAGATTCTTTGCAGGAATATGTTACTGAAGATACTAACATTGACGAAAAAGAATTCAGAATATTTGCACTCGCCTCTCTACCTCTAGAGTGAGCTCATTCACTTGATCTGACTTAAAGGCATTAAGTCATAATCCCACAGATGGTAGCTTTGCACCATTGGCTCTTCAGCCAAGCACATATATCAAATGTCAGAACCTGCGGTAACCTCATACTGAGCAGGATTACTATCACAACAACACATCATCAGTAGGGCAAACCTAACCTGTCTTACGATTTGTGTTTCTTCCTACTTTATTTTGCTTTTGCTGCTTGTTCTTAAAAGTATTCAATTGCATTTATTCTGCTGCATTGATTACTGCTTGTTAGTCATCTGATTACATTGTAACTGTTATTTCAAGCCTCTTGGTTTAAGCCCTTGGGCTTCAGGCCAGTTGTTTTACATTAAGAAGGTTTGTGGTCTGCACTCTTGTGGGAGGAGAGGGTAGATTCTGCCCTTCTGAGTCGGGAATTGCTGTTTGAAGGCTTATTGAGTCTGCTTATTTGAACTGTGTCTTTCTGAAATTGATGCACCTTGTTTGCTGAATCATATATTAGATTCAGAACTGCTAAATCTAGCTCTGTTTGTATAACATGAGCACTAATCCAGGCCATCTTTTTTGGAGAGGGTTCCCCTGAACACTACTGGGAGGAATGTGCAGTTAGAACTCATCTGATTGAATGTTTCTGGAACAGGGCTCAGATTCAAGCCTTTTCTTTTGAGCTTTTTATTGGTTAACTGGTTAATTTGTTTAAATCAGTTTGCTCTTGTTCATTGCTGTTATATATAAGTATATATCTGTTCTCCTGTGTTAACTTGACCTAAACAGAGTTTAAATATCTTTAGCATAGTCTAGTTACAGGTTTTGTTGTATCCAGATCTGTATGTGTGATTGCTGTGTTTCCTGCTGCACCATCCTGTGTTGGTCGGGGCCTGCCTCCACTTAGTGGGAACAGATAAACTGGTTGGAACTGGTCTGACATAGGGTGTTTAGTTGAGAGCTCAGGGACAAGGGTTGATTGGTCAATTTCAGTGTTTTTATTTTACTTTCATTTTTGTGTTATTTAAACCTCACATGTGCATGGGTTTGTGCTTGTTTGCATGTCATGCACCACCACTGCACAGGTTTAACCCTTTGTGAGGTATCTCAGCTGCATTTTTCACTTACCAGCAGTCCTGTGTAAGTGAGGCCCTCACTTGCAACTACTGTATTGATTTTATCCAGCCCTTCTCACACCTATAGGTACTCTCCTCAGATAATTCCCACTCTACTATCCCTGACTTCACCACAGATTCTGACAACCATGGATGGATAATTTCCTATAGTTTTCCTGCTATTCTAGTTGATATGGGCATCCTGAGACAGTGTATCAACTGCCTTATGCATACGGACAACCCTCTACTACTACAACCTAGGAACACAATATGTGAGAGATGCAATTACATTAAGAACCTAGAATCCTTGCTGTCTCAGTCATATGCCAGTACATCTGGCATTGAGAAGGTTGTCTGCACAAACACTACAAACACTACACCTTTAACACCACCCTACACCTGCACAACACACTCATACATTTGCGGAGGTTCTCAACAAAAACATACCTAAACAAAAGAGACCTCCAAAGCAAATACACACATGCATATCATGACCCACAGCACAAAGCATCACAGATAGTACACACTTCTGTGTCTCACAGCCTCTAAGGCCTGGTCACAAACCCAACATACTAGTCATAGAAAACTCTAACGTGAGACACACAGATGTGCACCTCACCAGGTTAGACAAGGAGAAAGTCACAGTAACTTGCTTGTCAGGTGCTAGAATCCACCATATCATGCATACACTCAAGTCTCTTAACAACAGGTACTGTTATGACTCATTATGAACTGTCTGTGTTTGTGTGAAGACGACTTTCTCTCTGGACTATATGAAGAGCAACATGATTGAGCAAGCTGAATATGTGTCCCAGCCAGGTATGTCCCTAGCTTTAAGTAGTATCCTACCATCACCCAAGATGTTGCCTCAATACAAACAGAAAATTATTGACTTTAATAATTGGCTTAGTTTCTGGTGTCATTCCAAGGTGATCCTGTACCGGGAGGACCTGATTGACAGGACACTATGCCTTGCTATGCCTGCCAGATATGGCCACTCCCATTCTTCCGGTTTCTGGCATCAAAAGCTCTTGCCTCCATTACCAACGTGAAAAATTATTCTAAACAAAATTTGAAGGTCATGCTGCTAAATGCCAGAAGTCTTAGCATGAAACTTCACTCATTGCAAGCATTCCTTGCCCTGGAGGAAGCTGACATTTGTGAAGTCACTGAAACCTGGTTCAAAGCTGGGAGAGCACCCCAGCCTTACCAGGTTACTCATCCTACCATACTTTCAGACTCCAAATGGAGGGCTACAAAGCTAACGGAGGTGGAGCTCCAATTTTTATCAAAGACATACACACCTCCAGGGTTTTCACACAGCATGATGCACAGGAGACACTCCAAGTACATTTAACTGTTGACAAAGCACCTATTCAAATCATAACTAGCTACAGACCCCCAACAATGACACAGGGCACCATTGCCACCTATCTGGACTTACTTGAATCCATCAAGATTCAACCCTCTACCCTGATCCTGGGTGACTTTAACTAACCAACCACAGAGTGGAAGACCTATTCTAGGCCAAACATGAATGCCCAGAGATTCCTCAACTTCAGCAATGCCAATGCATTGGAACAGCTGGTTGACACCCATAAGAGAGATAAAAATACCCTGGACCTGTTACTAACCAACATAAGTGGCCACTGTAGCACCCCTACAGTGTCATCCCCCTTTGTAAGATCTGACCATAAAGTGATGACTTTCAAAGTCACCATCTCCCCTGCCTCCTCCCATCAGGGTCAAATGAAAACACTTTTCAAAAGCTGACTACAATCTCCTGAGAGCAGATATAAGCACTTCACAGCCACCATCCCTTCAAAACTAGCGCTAACATACAAGCCTACATCAAAAAACTATATGACCATCTACGTAGCTGTATGGACTCAGCAATACCTGACAGGACCAAATCATCTTCCTTAAGGAAGAGTAAACCTTTCTGGTGGACAGTAGCAGTAAACCATCTCTATAATAAAAGGAAAACGTTGCTGTCCAGGACCAAGAAGGAGCAGGTGCCAAGTTGGAAACAATCTGTCCTTTGTCTGAACAAGCAGATAAGGGCACTGGTGAAATTCTCTAAAGCTAACTTCGAATTCAAATTGGCCACATCCACTAAGGAGAATCACAAGGCTTTCTTCACGTATGTCAACAATCTGAAAGGTAACTCTCTTCCTGCTGATCTTACTCTTGAACCCTCTCTAGAACTTACTGGCTATGTCCTTGTTCAAAACCAAATTAGATCCTCCTCTATAGTCTGTAATCATGTTACATTGCCTAGTCAATGTGACAACACTGTTTTAAAAATGTATGATTATATTACCTGCTTGCTCAACTGGAGCCTGTAAACTGTGTGTAACCTGTAATCATTTTGTGATTTTTACTGTATGTTCTATGTTGGAATTTTTCTCCCTGGGCCTCCACGGAAAATGGACATATATCCAGTCAGACTTTCCCGGTCAACAAATGCAAAATAAATAAAATAAAATAAATAAATCTGCTCTGAATTGGTGGTCAATAACACCACATACACAGATGCAGTGGATACAGCCAACCTGCTTGCAGACAGGTTCAGTGAACCCCCCCCCCCCATCGGTAAACCAGGACATCCCCAGCACCTGCCTCCCTACCTTCATCACCAGGTAGCAGGTGTTTAATGCCATCTCAAAGGCAACAAATATAGTCTCCATGGGACCCGACAACATCCCTTGCTGTATCCTACATGATCTCAGGCATGAGCTCTCAGCTCCATTAGACACCCTATTCAACCAAAGCCTGAGCACCAGCTTCGTTCCCAGCCAAACTGAGGACAGCCACTGTCATCCCTCTACACAAAGGTGAATCATCCACTGACCCAGGCAATTATAGGCCCATCAGCCTAGCCTGATCTGCAAGGCCATGGGATACATTATCATGGACCTTATAAACAAGGACATTGGCTACCTCCAAATGCTTGACCCCACACAGTTTGGTTTTGTCAAAGGGAGATCATGCCTGTTAAACTTGGTCAGCTTCATTGAAACAGTCACCAAAGCCATGGATAAGGGGAAGAAGCTGCACACCACCTACTTTGACCTAGTCACACCTTCGACATTATTCCCCACTTGAGCATAATAGATAAATAGATAAACTTAACCAGCTAGGCATCAACCAGTGTGTTACCAAATGGGTAGCTAACTGGCTCACTGATAGAACCCACTCAGTCAAAATTGAGGATGCTACCTCTAGTAGTAGACTCGTAACGAGAGGTGTACCACAAGGGCTGGTCTCGGGGCCTCTACTGTTTGTGATATACTTTTTTGAGGTGCAAGCCAACAACACTGGTCTGTGGCTGACTAAGTCTGCAGATGACTGCAACCTGGGTGCTGTCTTAAATTCCCCTAATGATGTGAACATCCTCCAAGAGGACCTTACCTAAACTAATGACTGGTGCCAGAAGCATGGCCTCAAACTAAATGCCAAGAAATGCATCATTATTCCCTTTGGGGAAAATGGAGTTCCCACTAATTATCACATTGATAACAATGTACTAAGCATGCAATCAGTCATGATGGACTTGTGTACACAGGTTGATAGCAACCTGACTTTTGACCACAATGTTGCCTCTGATGTACTGAAGGCATTCTACATGGCTCACCTCATAAGTAATGGTATTTCATCCAGGAACAAGGAGGTTATAACATCCCTGTACTCCTCCCTTATTAGACCCATTATCGAGTACAATGCCCCCTTCAGCATGTACCTTGCCAAGTACATTCAGCAGCTGGAGAGACCACAGAGGTTCCTGACCAGGAAAATCCAGGGTCTCAAACACCTATCCTATACAGATATCTAAAATTCCTGTCCCTCTACTCAGTCTTGTACAGACTATTAAGTGGTGACCTGTATCTGGCATACAAGGCCATCTCAGACTCAACCTTGTTGGAGTTGCTGCATATCCATAAGTCAAACCCCACTCACATAATCTGCACGCAAGGCCTCAACCTGGTCTGTGACATTAATAGAACTTGTTGGTGGGATAGGTTTGTGTCCCAAAGACTCCCCCATCTATGGAATAGACTCCCTCTCCATGTCAAGCAGAGTACTTCTCTAGCCCTCTTTAAGAGGAGCCTGGATGACTGGATGGGAAACAGAAAATTCATCCCTGGGATCCTACCTTTGTCCCTTTTGGACAGGGGAAACAGGTGCTGACTTTGTGGGAACATGGGAAAAATTCTTGCCTAGCCTTATAAGGGCCTCCGGGCCAATAGCCTAGTATCATCCTATGAACCTATAATTCCTCAGAGCATGTGGAAAGCTCTGGACAATTTTGAGCTGGTTTCCAGGATTCCTGACAAATTCTTTCTCCCCTCTGGAGAGAAAACAGTTCTAGCCAAGGTTTTAGCTGTGCATGCCATGTTCATTATGGCCGTAAAAAAAAAAAAAAAAGTAGAGCTAGCTGAGGAAAGTTTCTTGATCTGTCCACCTAACACAATGTCTCTGGTGCTGGATAGGTTTTGGAAAATGGTTTCCGTATCATTGACCTTTGCCTTAAGAATTTCTTGGTACAGTTTGCCAGTCTTGATCTGTTTAAGGAGTTATCCAATATCTACCCTAGAGTCTGTGCCCAGCTCGTCCATGAGGTGCTGTGTGCATGTGGTCAAAGGCACCACTAGACTGCCAGGTTCAGTCGTTGCCATTAGGAGACATGCCTGGATGTGCCCATGTCATTTTGTGTAGCATTTATGTCTTTCTTGCTCAATGCTCCTTTTGATGGATCTTCATCTTTTGGCCCAAAAGTTCAAGAAACATTGTCCAGGTGTGAAGAAGATGTTAAGACCCTTTCTGCCATGGGCAAACATTTTTCCACCCCCTCCAAAAATCCTTTCCAGGAATTAGAGGGGCACTGAAAATGTGTTTCAAAATCCAAAGGCCTTTCCAAGACACATGTGGAAGCAGTTCTCCCAAGGACAGAGAGGGACACTTCAATGGAAGATGCTGTCAATGCAACAGGGGTGGCCCACAGAACCATGGCTTCAGGGATTCCTCTTTGGAAGGCCCTGCCAGTGCTCCTGGAAGGATGCCTGATTGTCTTCCTCTGGATGCAGTCAGGGGGCACTTAACACTTACACCTAAATGCCTGGCTAGAAATAACTATAGATTCTAGGTGTAGAAGATTATATGCAAAGGTTATACCATTCCCCTTTCCTGTTCCCTCCCAGAAAATCCCTAAAGTCCCACCCAATCAGAAGAAATCAGCAGTTATGCAAATACTAAAAGTACCAAAAAAAAAAATGGGGGGGGGGGGGTAATCCAAGAAGTCCTACCAGAGAGAATCCAGGATTTAATCAAGAAAGAAAGGGTATTGGGGACCAATTTTGGATATCAGCTTTCTGTGCAATTAGGTTTGTCAAATGGAGTTGTGGATGATCACGGTTCAGCCCATTCTTCCTTTCTTGGAAAAGGATGAAGGGCTGTGCTCCATAGACCTTCAGGAAGCCTATTACCATATTAAATGAACTAATACTCCAGATGGCTCCTCTGCTTCTGACTAGTAGCCACTCATTACCAGTTTAGATTTCAGTGCTTAGACTTCACTACAACCCCAAGGTGTCCTCTGCATGCATGGCAGATGTAGCAGCTAAGTTGAGACTGTAAGGATTCTGGTTGTCTCTATGCCTGGATGACTGGCTCTTTACTGCTACAACCAGATACCTATTAATAAAAAGAGACTATGTTCTCTAGACTTGTACAAACTCAGAAATAACTGAATTTCAAAAAATCGCAATTGAATCATCTCAAAATTTACAGTTCATAGGAACATGCTCAATACGATAACTTTCATAGGCTCTCCCTCTCTCTCTCTCTCTCTCTCTCTCTCTCTCTCTACCCTGCAGGACTATACAAAAATTCAGAGAATAAGTTCAAAGGATACAACACAACAGGAAAAGTATCGGCCCATCTAGTCTTACAAGCCCTAGGTTCAGTGCCTGTAGGAATTACACTAGACCTCTTGGCAAGGTATATGAGAGTTTCTCAATAGCTACTTACTTTTCAGTGGTCAGTTCTTTATCAACATATACCACATCAATTTCTAATTTCCAAATCTTGCAGAAAGGATATAGCTTGGTGGTTGCACTTGGAAAAGGTTCTTCTGGGCTGTCCCTTTGTCCCACTGCAGCCCACTCCATTGTTACAACGTATGCCTCTCACATGGGGTGGACTAGACACTACAAGACACTTGGTCATCTCACCTCTGAACAAAAGTGCAGCAACTACTTTGCCCTGGTCCCCTCCTCCATGGAAGCAATTGAGCAATGCCCTTCTACACACTTGCACTCCCCCTCCCCAGATGCTTTTCCTTTGATTCCCTTAACCTTCTGATGGAAAGCAATGACTACTTCAGCAGTTTCCACCATTCCGCTTCAATGGATAATATATGTGCAGCAACAAACAGGGCTGCTCCACACACCTTTATCACCTATTACATATTAGATTTGGAAGCCAGAGGAAGAGACTCATTTGTTTCAATGGTGTTCAGGAATATACTTCCATGAATCCTTTCAAGATAAAAGGTAGCTGAAGATTCTATCCCATCAGTCAAGGTTAAATGAAGATTGACTACATCAGATAAAGAAGTTCTGTACTCACCATAATGTTCTGTGTTGTCCATCTTCATTTATCCTTGACTCTCCTCCGACCTTCACCCTGCCCTAGTAGTTTTTGGTGGAACAGCAATATGTCTGCCTTATTACTAATTATTTGTAAAAGGTACCAAATATAGCCTCTATGAAGGCAATATTTGCTGTCATTCTGTTTTTTCTGTAAATACAATCTCAGGTAACTAGGAGAGAGGCATTGTGGGTAGGACCTAAGTTAGAGAGTTTTTGGTCATTGTGAGCTGTAGTAACGGTCGAATCGGTTCCAATATTCGAAACCAAATCCATCAGTCAAGGATAAATGAAGATGGACAACACAGATGGAATGTTATGATGAGTACATAACTTGTTAGCTACTCTGGTTTAACTTGGCAAAGCTTTGGCACTGATATAATATATTAGTGTGATGTAACTTGATGATGGTTTGGCACTGAGCTAATATATTAATATTGTTTAACATGGTGATCATTTGGTACTGAGCTAATGTCTTCCTATGTTTCAAAATGACTAAATATTACTGTTATAAGACTTTCGTCAGTGATCTTTACATATCCTTGTATCAAACTATTTCAGTTAAATAGTTCTGATTAAACTTGCTAAGTGTCTAGAACTACAGTCTGTTTAAGTTGCATCAGTGCAATATTTTTCTATGTGGTGATTATCTCAGAAAGGATGCCCTGTACTTCTATATGCTTTTGTTTATTTTCAGTTAAATAACACATTTTTCCTTAAACTTCTTAAAGATTATTGTTAAGACCAATATTACTTATGAACACTTGAGAAATGTAGCTCAAAATGTTTAAAATACATTTAATGAAACTAAATATTCATTGCTTTTTCTTGTAACAATTTGGCTTTCCAAATACTATTGATAAAGCAGAATACAACTTTACATTACTTTCCAAAGATATAACTCATATTCATGCTTATCACTTGAGAAATACCTGCTAGTGGCATCAACAATGGAAACACAAATTGAGGAAAAAAGGTTTGCTCTTGTCCTGTTTAATAAAATAACTGAAACATTACTTTACCAAAAACAGGCACATTTAACTTTAAGATTAATGACTATTTCAACAAATTACCTGAGAAGGGTTTAAAAGGTGATTCTTCTCAAATGATTTTTTTTTGTCAGATTTATTATTTGACAGCTACGGGGATCTACACTTTCAAACATTGTGTGCAGTCTGAGATTATTTTCAGTTTTCATGCAGTTTTTATATTTGTATGTGTTTGTTACTTTTCAATCATGGCTACACATAAAAATAGTCCTGACAATCTATGCTTGATTAAAAAGAGGAGTTAAAACATTATTGTTATTTCGTCTTATCATACTAAATAAAGCATTCAATAGGTGTTTTTTGTTAATTCTCCATTCTGGACATGTCCGTATGCATTCAGTATTATAGGCCCTGTCTCCTCACTGTTTAATCACTAATTGTCATACAGAAAGCCTTTTGTTTATATTTCTATAAAATAATTTCAATAAAAATTCATACCTTATATGAAATTACATGACATTATTTTTGCTTCTGCATAAAGTATTTTGGTTTATACATGGAAATGTGAAATTATTTCTTTATTGTATTTAGAAAGTCATTATAGTCATTATGTATGTATATGTATATATATATATATATATATATATATATATATATATATATATATATATATGGATCTGGTTCATTTCGCCGAAAGCACATTTCGCCACATTGTATTTCACCAAGGCCAAATTGCCGAAAACACAAATCGCCAAAAACGAACTACGCCAAATTTCATTTCGCCAAAAATAGTAGTGGCAGTGTATATGCCCTGTTCCCCACTTTAGTGCAATCCTAGAGTTAGAATATATAGTTGGGGGGGTGGCACAGCCACCCACTTTGGGTGGGGTGTGGGGCATAGCCCCCCTTCTAGTTTGATTAAAAAGTGCTTACTTATCCTCTTAACAGAAACTGCATAGTATAAAAGAAGCTAGGTGGGGAGCTACACCCCCACACCCCCCAACTATATATTCTAACTCCAGGATCACACTACAGTAGGGAACAGGGCATATACACCGCCACTACTATTTTCAGTGAAATGAAATCCGGCAAAATTAATTTTCGGCGATTTGTGCTTTGAGCGATTTGGTCTTGCTGACATAAAATTCGGCGAAATGTGCTTTCAGCAAAATGAACCAGACCTGTAGATATATATATATATATATATATATATATATATATATATATATCTATGGGTCTACTTTGTTTCATAGAAAGCTCATTTCACTGAATTTGAATTCACCCTGACCAAATTGCTGAAAGGTCAAATTACTGAAAACTCATTTCACTGAAGTGAAGTACTGGCACTGTGTAGAGATCTGTAAGGCAAGTAAAAGGTATATGCCCATTCCCCCACTAAAGTGCGATCCTGAAGTTAGTATATATAGTTAGGGGGGTGTGGGAGGCACAACCCCCACATTGGGGGGGTCGGGAGGAATATCCCCCTACCTGGTTTGGTTTTATATTATATATATATATATATATATATATATATATATATATATATATATATATATATATATGTGGATCTGGTTCATTTCGCCAAAAGCGCATTTTGCCAAATTGTATTTCACCAAGACCAAATTGCCGAAAGCACAAATCGCTGAAAACTCATTTCGCCAAATTTCATTTCACCAAAAATAGTAGTGGCAGTGTATATGCTCTGTTCCGCATTGTAGTGCAATCCTGGAGTTAGAATATATAGTTGGGGGTTGTGGGAGGCATAGCCCCCTACCTAGTTTGGTTTTATATTATATTTCACTGAAAGCTTCAAAATAATACATTTTAAAGCATAGACATGCATACTTTACAACACCAATGACTAAATCTTTCCAGAAGACAATATATACCCAAACTAAGTGGGGGGCTATGCCCCCCACCCCCAATGTTGGGGGTTGTACCCCCCACTCCCCCTAACTATATACACTAACAACAGGATCACACTACAGTGGGGAAAAGGGCATATACCTTTTACTTGCTAACAGTAATCTATACAGTGCCAGTACTTCACTTCAGTGAAATGAGTTTTCAGTAATTTGAGCTTTCAGTGATTTGGTCAGGGTGAACTGAAATTCAGTAAAATGAACTTTCAATGAATCAAAGTAGATGCATTACATACATAGATATGGAGCTAATGAAATTAGTCTAAATTTCAGTAAATCAACAATAAAAACATTGACTACAAAAGGTTTAAAAGGTGCTGTTTTTTGCAAGAGGAAATTCCCTGCAAGCCCCATGTGTGTGGGGGGGCTGCATCCTTCACCCCTTATTAATTATATACATAATTAACTCACATATAGCATAATCCCTGGGGAAGTGGCATATTCCCCATTTGTACAAAGACATGCATCTGGAGTGTTTCTCTCCGGGCTTCCGCTGAAAATTGGCTTTGTTCCAAGTTGAACTTTCCCAGTTAACAAATGTTAAATAAATAAGTAAATAAATAAAATAAAAATTTCTGGAGCTAGTAGGTCTTGGTCATCTGTCAGCCCCCTGTTTGTCAGCCAAAGTGTGTCAACCAAACATATGTCAACATTTGGGAGTTTTGATTTTTAAAAGGACTTTGTATGTACATAACGTTAGTGAGAAATACAGACTTAAAAACTCATTGACATGTTCATTCTTGAAAAGAGGAATGTTAACTGCACAAACTATCAAAAATACCATTTACTGAATTACTACTGAATGCAAACAGAAATTCAAAAGATTAATAACTAAAAAGAATAACCTGCTCAAACATTACATTAACACATGGACAAGCAACATGTTACAGGACACAGCACAAAAAGCACACAGAAAGAAATAATCAAGCAACTCCAACACACAACCACAAGACAGATGGGTACACAAACAGGCAGACATACACTCATAAATTATAGACTTAATGTTTAATGTGGGGTGTTCACCTTCCAGTCCTTCAATTTGGATTGCCTAATCGCACTCTCACTTACTTATATATGCTAATTTCATAGACACAAAAAAACTGAGCAAAAGCAAGAATCCACACTTATGCTATAGACTAAATGTAAGTCAACTATAAATCAATATAATATGATTTTGGTAAATAGGAGTACTTCTACCACCCATCTATATACATAGTCTGCATAATCTGACTATTGTACAGTTAATATGGTAACCTGACTCTCATCATTAATACAAGTGGCTTACTGTCTGTGCACCTATATATAAATATAAATGTTTACCTTCAAACACACACACACACACACACACACACACACACACACACACACACACACACACACACACACACACACACACACACACACACACACACACACACACACACACACACACACACACACACACACACACACAAGCATACACACTGCTACCCTTAATGCCAAAACTTGCTGTACGTCAAAAAGTTTCTCTAACATCAGCACTTCTAGCATTCAATAGCAGACTTTCAACAAAAAAGCATATGCCAGTTCACTTAGGTTATATTACATGATTTGATAATGTGAACTGTATCTATGTACCTATCGATATAATTTCTAATAGCCCTCAAGAAGTTTGCTTTTTACCACCTTATGATATTCATATATGTTTTGCATTGATATCAAGAATGTTTTGAGTGCATTTAATCAATAAAGTTAACCTGACTTTAACAGGATTCCAGTTCTACTAACTGTGTAATGAACTTGCCCCATTTTACCCTACCATTTACATTTAACAGTAAAATTTAAAATCCATTATTAACTTCCATGGCTGTGCATTGCAAGCAGAGGTTCTCAGACATGATCAGGAGAGATATGACCTTATATTACAAAGTTATATTCTTTAATGTCGGAAACAGCATAATGACAACTCATGAAGTCTTTTTGCACAGTTCATATTTTCTAGCCTAGAGTGTTTTCTTTGCAGGGAAACCTTTATATTTTTAATTGCCTCAAGTGAGCTATGCAGTGACAGGAGAATGTAGTATTAATGTAGTATTACATTCTGAAGTCAGAGGATTTCACGAAATATGAAATGGAAATTGATTTTTGAGAAGCTACTTGACAACCAAGTTCAATGTACATTCATCAAAGCTTAATTTGTAAATAACAAAGGTTGCCAAGTTTTTAATGAAATTGTCAGACATTATAATTTTTCAATTTATTTTATAAGTAAACATTTTTTTCTTTCTTGCCATACTCATTGATATTAAAGCAGGGGATATTAGAAGTACACCAAACACATTCTTAATCTTTTCTGTAGTATTTCAGCACACTTTCTTAGTAAATCAATTCTATGAGTTTCACAATTATCTGCAGACTGGTTTTAAAAATTTAATTTCTTACACTACTATATATGCAGAGGAAACCAAATGGAGAAGCTCCCAATACTAGACTTTTGAAAATTGCTAACTACGTTTGTAGGACCTGATATATAACCTTTTACTTTGACCTTTTTTATTTATTGTTCAGCCATTTGTGGCTCAACGAGTAAGCATTTACTTGCTCTAAATGCAATTTATTTGCCTTTGGAGTCATTATGGGTACTTATAACTACTATGAAGTGGTTCAGATATGACATGCATACTGCATACCTTACTTTAAGTGCTGCCAATACTTCCTCAAGAGAGACCATCAAGCTGAGAAAGCGCATTTTCCTTTTGATGAACTCACATCTTCCATGAAATAAAAGGGATCCGAAGTAATTCTCTTTTGCATGCATAATACAAATTCATTTTACCAGAGATTAGAAAAATATCCAGACACCACAAAATTCTATACTAAAATTGGATATGTTTTGGTTAAATTATACTTAATACTATTTGAGAAGCCACAAATATATTTTCAGGTCCCGTAGTGCAAGTGCTTCTAATTTTATTTGTTATTTTTATAATGATATAATTTGTGTCATGTTAGATAAATCTATTTTTATTAACTTGATGAAGATGACTGGGTTAAGGGAGTGTGTGTATATAATATATATATATATATATATATATATATATATATATATATATATATATATTATACGTGTGTGTGTGTGTGTGTGTGTGTGTGTGTGTGTGTGTGTGTATTTTATATATATATATATATATATATATATGTGTGTGTATATATGTGTGTGTGTGTGTGTGTGTGTGTGTGTGTGTGTGTGTGTGAATTGGATTTAGTTCAGTAGGTAAGACCATTTTTAAAAGTTGGGTGCTCCATCTCCTTTCAGTTATAAATCCTAACAATCTTGTGGTTCCACTGCAATGGTTTGATGACTGAATTTCCTAGCAAGCTTACACGTGACCACATTACTGTCATGTGCTTGCCTTAATTCCCTAACCCTACTCCTGTCCTAACCTCACCCCTATACACTATGTTACTAAAAACCCTTTCTTTAACAGTATCAAAAAAGAAGACACACAGATCCACTTCTCACATAGCAACATGCACAAAAGAAAATCTATCCCCTTCAGTAACTCTTACAACATCCATAACCAGTTCACACATACACATACACACACACACACACACACACACACACACACACACACACACACACACACACACACACACACACACACACACACACACACACACACACACACACACACACACGCACACACATACACACGCACTACAGTACCACATGTATGTGTCCTCACTAAAAGCAGAATTTGATGTTGCTGCTGTTTGTAAGTACTGCACTCACACAGTAGGGAATATCCCCTTTCTTTGCTAATTTGTGATCTTGGAGTTGGTATATTTCAGTAGCAGGAGGGTGCATGTGTCTGATACACACATACAGACTTATATAGATGCATACTTTTTTTTAAAAAGGTTGTTAAAATACTGATTTTTGATACTAAAGTACTGCTGTGATGTTTGATGTGTTTTAATACTGCTTAATGCACTGCTGATTGAGCTTGTATGCATGCCGCACACAATGTACTATAAAGCTGAATGGTGGTATGTGTTTCAGTTATTATTTTAATGCATGCAACAGCAGCAGCTATTTACTGTTTTATAGTACCTACTGTGATTAATTTAGAAGTTAGGGATATACCTCCGGAATTCAGAGTTTCTTTGCATCTAATTGAGAAGGAGTTGCATAGCCAGGTGTAAGACCCCATTGAGAATATCAGACAGAAACTTGATTGGAACAAACCTTGGCATAACAGAAAGATACTTTTGGGTGTACTTGGAGGATTATCAAAACCTTGTTTGTGGAATGCCTGGACTATATTGTGGATACAATTGTGCTCAGAAAAGAACCAGAGACAAACAAACCTCAGTCTAATTTAGACTGGGTGAAAAAGGAAATATAATTTATTTATTATTTATTTATTTTAAAGACTTAACCAAAGAAGAAGTATACTTTTTTATTGTATTCCACTTTAAAGTGTACTAAAACTAAAGTGCTGTCTTTAATCCTATGCTATGTAGTACATTAGTGGAAGATGTGGGAGAAACTTGGCCAATATATTAAACTGCATTTCTTTTTTTTTTCTAGCTTCAAGGCCACAAAGCGCATAAACATTTTATGTTAATTTCCCCACCTAAAAAATTAGACAGTGAGAGAAAGAGAGGTAGAATAAGATCTATTTTTGTTGTACGAGTGAAATGTCACCTTTTGATATTCAAAATAGAGAAATTCATGGAGGTTGTTGCAAAGTCAGCATGTACATGAGTCAGTACATTTTGATCCCACAAGAAAAGAGTAACGTAACTGATAAGCACTTGATCAGTCTCCAGGATAAGATACAAATGATAGCATCTTTGCTGTCTGCTGCATATCTATACCTCTTCTAAAGACTCTCAGGAAGAATGAGAGCAAGGAGGAGCATTTAACTGCCTTTTAGGAGAGTTTGTGTCAGGCAGCCTGGGCCGATATCTGTTCTTCCCAGGTGACAGGGCAAGCTCTCAAAGCATGCATGAGAACAGAAGGTGCATACATTTGGGGCTAGCCCCCCCCCTAAAAAAAATTTAATTGTTGGTTGTTGGTGGTGTGTCTCCTGGCACAGCAGTTTTAAAGTTTTATAACTGCTCATGTAACATTCATAAAATGGCAACAGTTCAAGTTTCTGATTTAAAATATTTTTACATGCATAATTTAAACATATCTCTATAAGGGTCTATATTATTTCAGTGAATGCTTAAAATAGCGAACGTTATTTAATCAACCCAATAAAATCAAAAGCATACAGAACAGTGATTTTTTATCCGCAGGAAAAAAAATCAGTGGACCGTGTTCGGGACTTTGCCACTTCCTCCACTGTAGTGCGGTCCTGGAGTTGGTATATGTTTGGATTTTTTTTTTTTTTTACAGAGCAAAAAATTTCTGTTGCATGTGTTCGAGATTTAGGGATTTCAACTTTATTGGGTCGATTAAACAGCGTTCACTATTTTAAGCATTTGCTGAAATAATATAGACCCATCTATAATTATGAATAAATAACCAACACACGTTTATGGAGATTTTAGATGTTGATAAATTCAAAAGGGCACTCTCAGAATGATTTTTTTAAGAGTACTGAAAAGTTGGCTGTTGCACTAATGAAAGCATTGCTAGCTAATAATGCTTGTTTAGAACTGAACAACAAATTGTTTTTCTCCAAAAACTCAAAATGATTGTGTCATCACCTTAACCAAAGGTTTGCACTACAGAACCAGCATTAGTTTTAGAAAGCTGCATATGGTACCTGTAGTCAGTTGGCAGTATAGGATGTTCTGGTCTGCTTGCTTGCCATTGACTCAGCTGGCTTTGCTCACCATTTTTCTCTTCTTATTCACATTGTTTAAAGGTGTATCCTATATCCTATATGGCTATAAGAAAAGGTATGTTGTCTGCACATCCTGGCTGGCTTTACATTCCTGGATGTGTGCGTTCATATTTCTCATCTGTCCCAATTTTACCTCATATTTTTTCCTTCTAATTGTAAAATTTTGAGTTTCTAGTATATCATTAAAGATTGCAATCAGATCAGACATTAATATTTTTATTGTTTTGAAAATGCATGTTGATTTGAAGCTTATTTGTTTCTATTAAGTTTTTAACAAATTAGCATAATATAGTAACATTGTGATAACAATTATCTTTTATTTTTGGCATTTGTTTAAAAGGCAAGCCTGATGGACACAAGTGCCCATTTTCAGGGACAACCCATGATGAGTACATTCTGGTTAAGAGACATGTTCTGAATCACACCTTAAGCAAACTGAGGTAGATAGAATCAAACCCTATGCTTTGGGTACAGGAAGATGCTCATTAATACCTGCAAGTCTCTGTCTTCTACAACAACTGCCAGTCTTTCAAGTAGACTTTCATGCCCTACAGCAACTTTTTATGTGCTTAAAATTAGCACTGTCTGTATGTTCCACTCTGACATTTGCTTTATGACTGAGTAGTAAACTTATACACTTAAAACATGTCAACATGTTTCAGTACTACATGATATTGTATTTATCTTGCATTAATTTACATTATTCTAAATGCCATATGCATATTAATATTTGTATAAATCTATGTAGGCAAAGTATACTGTAATTTGACGTCTGTTTTTGACCTATGCATCTGTATTTTCTATCCTTTTATTTCGTTGAGCTTTTCTTCCAAGATCTCCTCAGAAAATGGATAAAATTATCCAAATGGACTTTCATGGCAAACAAATGTCAAAAAATAAATTAAATAAATAAACACAGCTAGCTAATAATGGTGTTCTGTTTTTTTTTTTCTTGAGGCTGCCTTCCTTTATTAAGTTAATTAAAAATTAATAATAGGATGACCAGTATGTAAGTAACAAAATAACACAAAATTGGTTAATTTAGGATGTCCTGTATTGAAAATATTAATTACTGTTTGCCACTTGATATCTGTATTTTCATATTTATTTTCATATTTTCATAACCAAAATAGTTGCATGTTGTTGACAGGCATGCCATAACATAATTATTACTGTTTATGTATTGAAAAGTATACTTGCAAGTTACTTACAAATCTACTGCATGGATCAAGAGAAACTTCAAATGATGTTGAAGAAAGCTATTATTGATATTTCCTCTGTAAACTGTACACCTTAAGAGATATTCAATGATAGTTATGTTGTCTATCATACGAATAAGCAAAGTCTTCATATTTTTGTATGTATCTCAGTAAACAAGCATGCATAATGGAATTTCTTGCTGTCATGTGAAAGCTCAAATCTGGCTAAATAAAATTACCGTAACACAATATTCTATGCCATTCTTTCCAAGATATGAAAAGTCATTTATAAAATGTTAGACAAAAATATAATCTTTCTTTTATTTGTGTATCATAATATGTTGCACCACCGATATAAATACTTTGAATGCACTGACTGCTAGCACTGCAAACAACAGCTTCTACTGGTAACATTACTGTTTGTACTGTTTAACCATATTTACTTTTATTATAATACTTAATTTATTTGGCTTGTATTTTTATTGATTTTCAAAAACTGCTCTGGAATATAAGAGTATGTGAAAGCTGAGGGGGGTGTGACATTCTACAGTTCAGACAAGTAAGTGAGTTAAAAGATATCCCTGATTTTGGATCTTCATCCCCCATTAAATTTGGTTTAGGGGTCCTGAACCCAAGAAGCTGATATATATCTATATCTATATCTATATACATTTTATAGGGACATAAGAAAGAATATGCTTTTGATGCTGAGAGTCATTACTGAAGTACACACTAAATCAAGCATAGTACATGGAAATTTTGTATAAATTAAATGTTTCAAGTTTCATGAGAACACACAACAGTCATTAATTCTTAGAGCCCTGTCCCCTTAGACAGTAAGGTCTGTTGCATATATTTCTGAATAACTTCTGATGAATTCTAGAATATATTTCATTTGTGAAAAATTACTATGTACTATGCCTTATCTGTTGTACAATTCAGTGGTGATGGTCAACTCCAACAAAAGGGTATTCGCAATCTAGTTGAGTGATGTTGGCAATTGAGATTAGTCATATATTCTTTTCTAATATATGCACTTGCAATGTAAATAATAATTAAAATTGTTTGCATAATCAATTATTATAATTTAAAATTGTTTAAAGGAATTAACTATTTAATTGTATTTTTTTCTATTATGATGAACAATTTCAGTTGGCGGGCATTATTCCAAAGACTTTTGAACTTACCTAGATAAAATATTATAAGATATCTGGATAAATGATAAGGTATATCATTTTTTAGGTTTTGGTGTTTTGCTGATAGCATAGTGCTTTTGCTGTGTTATTTTTTTTTTGTTCAGTGAAAGGCCGAACATTTTATTTGAAAGCTGCTTTGCAGATTAACCAGTCAATACACGTTTACAATTACTCACTTTACAACGCTATTACAGAATGATTGCATGAAGAGCTGCAGGGGACCTCTCAAGCATGAGGTATTTTTTTAATCCTAAAAGTTAACCAGATATTTATTTATTTTTTTTTTTTTTCAGTTTGATGACCGGGGAGGTCCACTGGGCTCAGGGAGTCCATTTTCAGTGGAGTCCTGGGGAGAAAAGCTCCACATTACATAAT
Organism: Protopterus annectens; assembly: GCF_019279795.1. Lineage (NCBI taxonomy): Eukaryota > Metazoa > Chordata > Ceratodontiformes > Protopteridae > Protopterus > Protopterus annectens. The sequence goes on along the minus strand of NC_056745.1, from coordinate 590,542,971 downwards.
TTAGTTACATATACAATCATAGTAAAGAAGACACAATTACAGTTTCATTTCATGCTAGACAACAGGAATAAATTCTTTGGTTACATAGTATCGAAATATTTAGGATGGCAGTGGTAACTTAATTGAGAGGGAGAATTAAGATGTAGAAGGAAAAGAGAGAAAAAAGGTGGGATGGGTTATTTATAATACGTACAATTATGTTTTGTACAATATGTACATTTATATTAGGTTAGCTTGTACTTAGAGTTAGTCAGGAGTTTAAGGGGTGGATTGATTATTAGGCTAGGTGGGGAGAGTGCAGTTGCATTTCCTGTTAGAGGAAAGGTAGGAATGCAGCTGAGTTTTAACATTTTCAAAGTTTTCACAAGTCCTTAGAGATGAAGGAAGAAAATTCCACTTTTTATCTAAGGAAAAGGATAGAAGAAGCTGAACAGCAGGATGATTGGGTTTGCAGACAGTGATTAGGTTTTGATGAGTAGATCTTAGAGTTCTCTGAGGGGTGTAAGGTTGAAGGATGTTGGTTAGTGCTGGGCACTTAGTAGGTTGAAAAATTAGTCTGTGGGCTGTAGTAATTTGGAGATAGTCTAGATGGTTGGAGAGTTCAAGCCAATTTAACAAATGAAGGGCAGTACAATGATGGGAGGAGAACTTGGCTTTGGTTGCAAATTTAGAAATCTTATTATAACAGGCTTCCAATTTGGAGGAGAGAGAGGCAGATAAGTTTGTTAGTAGAAGAGTGCCATATATTAGTGAGGGGAGTAGATAGGTAGTGGCGAGAGTTTGGCTGGTGGAAGGAGAGAGAAAGTGGATGTTTCTGTATAGCAAACCAATTTTTATATGGGTTTTCTTAATGTTTTGCTGGATGTGAATGTCAAATTTTAGGTGTTCATCAATAGTAACCCCAAGTAGTTTACCGAAGGGAACAACCTCTAAAGTAGAGTTGTTTTGGCTAATAATTTGGAATGAGTTTTTATCAAGAGGGGAAGCTTTTGAGGGAGAGAATAATAGTATTTTGGATTTGTTGGCATTTAGCGAGAGGTGGTTTTGGAGCATCCAGTTTTCAGTGGTGGAGAAAGGAGTTTTGGTCACTGTTTGAAGCTGTGAGAGGTTAGAGGTGCAACAGACTAAAGTTGAATCGTCTGCATATTGTACAATTTTGGTGTTGGGTATGGCTTTGTGGAAATCATTAATAAAGATCTGGAATAGCACTGGACCAAGTATGGATCCCTGGGGGACCCCATGGGGGTAGGAAGGAAGGTTGAGGTGCCTTTCCCCCATTTCACAGCTTGAGACCCATCAGACAGGTAGCTTGAGGACCAAGAAAAGGTATTCTGGGAGATATTAAGGTTAGAAAGTTGGTTCAAGAGATGGGTGTGGGAGATGGTATCGAATGACTTGGACAGATCTAGTAGAACTGTTGATACTATTTTTCCAGAGTCATGGGCAAGGTTTATTGTGTCTAAGAAGGAGAGAAGGGCAGTGATAGTACTATGGCCAGGTCGGAACCCGTGTTGGGTTGGAGTGATTAGTTGGTGATTGGCTATGAATGGCATAAGCTGAAGGTGGATGAATTTTTCCATGAAGTTTTGAAATTGGGGAAATGATAGCTATGGTGTGGTAGTTACAGATGCTATTGTTTTGCCTCCTTTATGGAGAGGTAGAATAAAGGCAGCATGCCATAATTTGGGCACATAAGATTCCTGCATGGATCTATTGATCAAGATGCTAATGGGGAGAGCGATACCATCTGCGGCTATTTTTAGGAAGGAAGAAGGGATATTGTCAGGGGCATTGGAGGATGGTTTTAATTTAGAGAGTATTTTTTTTTATGTGGGAGGTTGAGATGGGTTTATGTTCAAATACTGGAGGAGGTTTTGGTGCAGAGGGTGGTGTATGGGATGAGGAAGATTGGATAGGTTCAGGGGAAGGGTTATTGTTAGGGAAGGACTTGGTCAGCTCTGCTATGGAGTTGGTGAAGAAGGAGTTGAATAGAGAGGCTATTTCAGTATCAGATTTGCTGGTGTCAGGGCAGGGGTTGTTTTTGGTACCTGGGTTGAGAAGAGAATTCATGGAATTCCAAAAATTTTTTTTGTTTTTTTGATTGGTTAGACTGAAGTTTGATATAGTAGGACTTTTTGTCTCTGATGATTTGTTTTTTAGTGAGGTTGTGGAGTTGTTTATATTTAAGAAAAGTTTCTGGCTGCTTGTTTTGATGGTATGTTTTCCAGGATTTATCTCTTTGTAGCATAAGCTTTTTTGTATCTTTGGTTAGCCATGGGGTGGTCTTGGTTTTTACTCTTTTTGTTCTTGGTGGAGCTAGGGAATTGAGGACGTTTAAGAAGGTTGAGTTGAAATATTCTACAGCATTGTCTAGTGGAAGAGTTTTAGGGGTCTATATTGAATTAGTGAAAGCTTACAAAAACGAACGCTAATTCATCAGCCCCTTTTAAGCAAAAGCTTAAAATCTCGAACACCCAGAACAGCAAATTTTTTCCCTTGGAAAAAAAAATCGCTATTCCGAGAAACACACACACAACACAAGCACATCAAAAAAACAGCAATCCACACACATACACTTACAATCCTACATCTAACCCTACACTAAACTGTACATACACTACTATCTATCCACTTACCTTAACCCAAACCCTAGCACTAAGGTCCGCCACTATTGCACACTCACCTGACCCGTGCCCTAACCCTAATTCACCTACCTCACCCTAACCCTAACGTCTGTCACTATCACACACTCACCTCACCCGCACCCTAACCCTAACCCTAACTTACTGCACCAGTGCCCTAACCCTAAAGTCCCCCCAATTGCACACTTACCTAAATCCGACACGTCACTTTCCACCACAGTACTGAAAATAGCGAAGCCACAGAAACGGCCATCCTAATTCTTTCCCTAGGAAAAAATATGGTGTTCTGCAGCTTCACTATTTTCAGCGTTCACTGTTTTAGGGTTGATATTAGAACATTCAATGTTGTAAAACTTTGGTGTTCTAATATAGACCCAGTTTTTAGGGGGTTCCAGTTTGTTTGTTTTAGGGAGTCAGAGATTGTAGTGGGGTTAAAGTTTGTGAGGTTAAGTGTGTGAATATATTGGTGTAGGTGAGGAGAGGAGTCGGTAGCTCAGTGTATGAAAGCTGGCAAGTGGTATCCTATAGGGTCAGGTATAATGCCAGAGTTTAAGACTTTATTAAGATGGGATACTAGGATACAGTCTAGTGTGGTACCGAGGGGATTTGTTTTGTTGGGTCTGGTAATGGAGTTAGTTAGTTGGGTATAGTTAAATAGATTGATGGATATGGTGGGATTAGCGTTGTTGATTTTATTCCAATCGATATTTACATTTCCAAGTATGAAGGTCTCTTGTTTAATATTGGTAGAGGTCCAGAGGAGAATTTCTTCAAGAGTAGTGGTGTTATTACCATGGGGGATGTAGAGGGCAATGATACAAATGTGTTTGTGGTTATTTATTTTTAGTAGGCCTATTACTAGTTCTGCATTGTTGAATGGAGGGATAGGTTTGGGGTAGGGAGTGATGGATAGCAGGTTAGAGTATATTAAGGCTACCCCATCCCCTTTTCTATTTAAGCAATCATGTCTGAAGGTTTGGAATCCAGGAGGAAGGATTTCAGAATCACAAATATGAGGGTTTAGCCAGGTTTCTGAGATGGCTACAATGTCGGGTAGGTTGTAGTTTAGCCAAGCATGAAAGCGGGCTACTTTATTTCTTAGACTTTGGGCATTGATGGTGAAGAAATTGAGGTATTTATGGTTGGTTTTATTGCCTGTGACAGGGAGATTGGGACTAGAGGAAGTATTTGGTCCAGAATTTGGGTGTATGTCCCCTGCTAAGCAGAGGTAGTTGAGGAAGGGTAGTAGCATTTTTGATTTGGTCTTTAATAGTTGTGGACATTAAGGTATTAGTTTAGGTTTGTAGCATTTAATTGAGGGGGGAAAAAGTTTTACCCTGAAGTAGTGGATTGGGTTGGGTTGAATTAGAGAGGCAGATATGTTGTGGAAGTGTGTTTTAGTGAGATGAGGAAGGAGGATGGGAGTGGTGGGGTAGGACAGGAAGGAGGGGTGGAGTTGGTTATAGGAGTAGGAGGTAGCGTGGTATAAAGGTAGTTAGAGTAGAATGCAGATAGATGGGGTGAGAATGGTTTGAGGTAGAAGACAAGGCATGGTAGAGGAGTATATGTGTATATTAGCAGTATAAAATGAGTAGGGCAGATTGTATATGTGTATAGATCGAGTAGAAATAGATGTTTATAGGGACTTTGATGGGCGGGGATGGAGTGGTTGTGAATGGCAGGTGGAGGTAGAGAGGGAGGGATTACAGAGTGGAGATGATTGGTTGGTTGAGACAGGGAGAGGTTTGGAGTTGTGCTGAGTTAGAAGATGTGAGCACTTTGCAGTGTTTTATCAAATACATGTTTGTATGAAATGGAGATATAGCTCAGTTAGTCTTATTTTATTTTTTTAATTCATTGAGACATCTGAGATCCATACACAGACAGCAAAGAAGCTACAATTGCTGATCTGAGTATGGTAGCTGTCTATGACTGAAGCATAACTGACAGATGCCATTTATCCAATTTATTTGGGGGTTGGGTCTGCAAGACTTCTGCAATTTCAGTAAAGCAAGCTGGAAAGGAATACAGTACTGTGTGAGTACCATTTGCATGAAACAAAGTTGCAGAACATTATGAGGCAATTTTTTATCACAATCAGATATCTGAGGTATGCACAGTCAGTGAGTGGTTATAAGGGTGATGATGGTTGTTGGCTGTAGATAAAAGCAAATTGCACTCTTGCTCTTTGCTCAGTTTAAACAATTCAGCTTTAAAAGACTAGTGTGCATTTGTGAGATAACTTGAAATATTTCCTATTTCTCTCTTTCCCTTTTCTCTAGTTACTATTTTTGTAAAATAAAGTTGAAACTGGCCCGCAGTTTTAAAGAATGTGTCTGACTTTTTGTCCTATATATTTAGTCTCTTTCTCATGAAAGATGTGGATTTTTAGGAAATCGTAGAGGATGTTGCAGTCACTAAATAGTAACAGGCATTTGAGTTTCAAACTTTATATCCTTCATAAAATACTTACTAATGCAAAATCTTTCATTTTAGTAAATCTTTAAGTATATAAAAACAATATTTTTAAAATGTCCATGAGTTGGGGCATTGTCCCTCGTTATTCTTTCTGTCGTTATCACTGATTCTTATACAAAAAGGATGAGAGGTATTATTTTTTATCACAATTAAATGAGGTGTACACAATAAAGGGCTATTACTGGTGACTGTGGTGGGGGCTATTTGAGAATGAAAGTAGCTTACTCTTTCGTCATTTGCTAAGTTTAAACAGTCTGGCTATGCAGAACTATTATGTTCTTGCATAAAATAAGTGGAAACACTTGTGGCTATTGTTTATACAAGACAAAGGGGGTAATTCAATAAAACCTACATGGAGTTATTCTCTTTGTAGGCATAGTGGTGCACCTGAACACAGAGGTCAGATGCGGAGCTATCCAGGAAACAAGGATGGGGGCATGCACGAGCCTCCCAGCACTATGCTGCCAAGTATGCAATCGCAGAATGTATATCACCTCATTTGCTGGTGAAAACCATGCAAATGAGGTAATTTACAAATCCAGGAAGCAGACAGGCATCCGTTTAGGAGCCGAGTCTGCAGTAAAAATGTAAGCAGTAAGTAACCACGTACCGGACTAAAAAAAAAAAAAAACATGGGGCTGTGAAAGCTAAATGTAAAGCATGCATTAGGTGCATTAGGCATGCCAATGGCCAAAAATATGGCCATTGGCATGTAAAACTGATGCAAAATGTAAACAATCAAAAATTTTTTTTTTAGCACATATGCCATGTTTAAGCAGAGAGCAGCGACACCCAAACATGTGATCTTGCAAAAATAAATTTAAAATAGCAAAAGGGGAATATTAAAGGTAAAATGAATTTCCCCATTATACTGGCCAGCATGCAGACTCACACAATGGCAGGTTATAGTGGTTGCTAAGGACATAGGCTTTCGTGTAGTGATGTAACTAGGTTATATGCAATTAGGTGTATGTAAATGAGCTAAGTTTACTGAATAGCAAAATGGGTGACTGCATCCACAGGTACCTAACCATGTAGGGGCTACAACATGGTGGTGTAGGCAGAAGAGGCAGCTGACATGAAAATGAGGTGTGCCATTGTTTGTTTAAGCACATTGGAGCTCAGCGGCTCCTGTTTGCACTCATCTAAGCACAGCTAAGCAAGGGGGTGTGCCTGAGGCTGCTAAGCTGTGTTTAGCTGGTTAGAGAAATACTGAGCATGTTCATGTCCAGAGGAGGGCCCTTTCTGCTCAGCAATGGTTACATTAGCTCCATGAGTTTGCATGGAGCACTGCAGGGCTTAAAACTGGAGGAAATTGAAAAATATATATAAGGAAATACCAGACAAAAGGCAATCAACTTTAAATGACTAATAAGGCCTCTGCAACTCCAAGTGGGCCATTCAAACACCTCAATAATGCAGCTGACAGGTGGAATGTGTCATAGTCAGCCAATCACACAGGTGGCATCTGCAGCACACCAGTAGAAAGTATGAAAACACCTTTCAATCTGATTTTCCCCACATACTCAGCACCATTGGAGTACACACTTGGGAATTTTAACTGATAAAATGATAGGGGCTGCTGCTGCTTTGCTACATCTCTATGTGCTACAGACTGAGGACAGTGATGAGGATGATGCTGACAACCGGTCCAGACTGAGGAGGAGAAGAGTGTTCAGATCCAGGATAACCTTTCAGGGGCTACATGAGCTGGAGATAGTAGAGTGCCACAGTGTGGACAGGGCATACTACAGCAACTCACCAAGCTCTGACACCCTCACCTTAGACCCACAGCCAACAGAGGGGAACCCATCCAGTGGAAACAAAGGTATATATTGCCTTAAGAATACTAGCTACAGGTACTTTCCAAAGACCTAGTGGGGACATCATGGAGGTTTCACAGGCATCTGCATCCAGGGTACTCCACCAGTTCCGGGATGTCATGCTAAGACATGCCCGTGAGCACATTTATTTCCTCAGCAACCCTGAGGAGAGTACCACCAATATGCATCACTTCCAGTGTGTAGCCCACTACCCAGAGGTACAGGGTGCCATAGACTGCACTCATGTCCACATGAAAGCATCACCTGGTAAAGAGGGTAGAGTCTACATCAACCACAAGGGGTATCACTCCATTAACTGCCAGGTCATGTGCAATGCCCAGGGCATTATCATCAATGTGTGTGCTGGCAGCCCTAACAGTTATCAGAACTCTCACATCTGGCATGCATCACAGCTGTACCAGGCATTTGCCAGGGGGGACATCCCATACAGCCATCTAACGTGGTATGCTGGCTACGCACTGGAACTGGGGATGATGACACCCATCAGAAGTGCATACATACACACACTGAAGAACATCATAATGAGGCATACGCACAAACTAGGAACATCATAAAGTGTGTGTTTAGGTTCAGCTGCCTTGATATATCTGGTGGAGCCCTGCAGTACTCACCAGCCACATGTGCACACATGTTCATAGCATCTTGGAAACGGAAACTACTTCACAAACTGAATAAACATAAAAAAGCAACCAATGTGAGAACACCACAAACTCTATTTATTAAGTGCTTTTCATCCAGTACAGTGGCTGGACTTCATCAGATAAAAGAATCAACTTCATAGACACTCTTAAATGTTTCAACAATCCAGTCATGTGACCAATGTCTCAATTAAACATCTTAACAATGTTCAGTTAACACATCACTTGATAAAAGTTCTACCATAGTTAAAAATACAGAGTTAAAAGCCCTGACTAAAGAACAATATAATACATTCTCCCCCTAAATAAAAAACCTTCAACCTTCACTGCTCAATCAACAGTACATTTATTTATACCTGGTGTATTAAAAATAAAAAATCTAAAGCATGTTAAAAATAAAACCATGGTTAATATATAACCATTGTAAATAAATAAATGCTTTAGGTATGGGACTAACCCTTAAACTCATCACTTAATTTGGGTAAATTATCTCCACATACTTTTTAATTTTAAGTTCACCTAACCATAAATTCAAGTTTAAGGTTATAGACCAGATTAGTGAAAATGTACATGAAGAACCAGCATCACTACTTTTAGAACAACTTGAGTTGTTATGGCAACTTCAATTAAATGATAATCAGTTCCCAGGAATAAATGAAACATGCACTATTCTCCCATACTTATAATTTACCTAAATTAAATGATGAGTTTAAGGGTTAGTCCCACACCTAAAGCATGTATTTATTTACAATGGGTATATATTAACCATGGTTTTATTTTTAGCATGCTTTATATTTTTTTATTTTTAATACACCAGGTATAAATAAATTTACTGTTGATTGAGCAGTGAAGGATGACGTTTTTTATTTAGGGGGAGAATGTATTATATTGATCTTTAGTCAGGGCTTTTAACTCTGTATTTTTAACTATGGTAGAACTTTTATCAAGTGATGTGTTAATTGAACATTGTTAAGAGGTTTACTTGAGACATTGGTCACATGACTGGATTGTTGAAACATTTAAGAGTGTCTATGAAGTTGATTCTTTTATCTGATGAAGTCCAGCCACTGTGCTGGATGAAAAGTGCTTAATAAATAGAGTTTGTGGTGTTCTTACATCGGTTGCTTTTTTATGTTTATTATGTTCATAGTATCTGCCATGCTACACAATATGATCCTGCAGAAACAGCTGTGGCAGGAACATCACAGGGAAGGGGGACACAGCCCCCCACCATTGCCAAGGTCCCCACAGGCACAGGGGGACTTGGAGAAGGCTACCCTCTCAGCCTGTCCCTGTAGGCAGATGTAGGCATGCCCAGTATGCCCTGGCCTTGGCAAAGAGGCAACGCATAGCACATACACTTACACCCTAAGGACCCAGGGACTGACACCACTCTCTAACTCGCACACACAGTAAAAAGGATGCCACAAACATCACACTACCTGTACCTTACCATGTATAGGCTGGTTACTGCATGCATTTGACAGAGTCAGCCCTGAAGCACTGTCCTCACAAATGCCACAGGCACAAGGTATGTCACTCTTCTTAACAACAAATGAATGGTGTAGTACATTGTGGTAGCATATCTATGGTATCACTGCATGTATGCAAGGGAATGAGGTGGCCTACTGGGATAGCAGCAGACAACTGACAGCTATGTGTGACAATAGGAAATGTCTGCCAAATACTGGCTTCCCCAGAATATGCAGTAGTCCCCTAGGTGACAAAACTTACTGCAGTATATATGGGGGACTAACAAACTGTGGGGACAGAGATCATATGCTTGGATGTCAATGTTGGAGTCCCATACACACCTCTCAGCCTATCCCAGCAAGTCATCTGTACAAAGCCATGAAGAAATGTGTGGCAAAGGCCCACAAATAGGGGCAATGATGAAATATTCATTTTACAAACTTACACAGTGATATCACAGCAGGTCTTGCAGTTGCATTAAGTCTCTGAAGGGTAAGAAGTCTGATACTCAAATGTCTGTCATTACTTTCTAATGTTCAGTCTTTAGTGATATGCCGGTATTCTCCAAGACAAGCACAATAATATGCTGAATGGAACCAAAATGTAAAGCAAACATCTGGACAGTCTGTGCAAATGTGTACAGTTGAGTGGTATGCCACCCTCCCCCCAACACACCCGTGTTCCCTTAGAAATGCAGTAACATTTATGTTTGTAAGGTAATAGCAGCAGAGCACACATTTCCAGGGCTGTCCCAATCAACTTGATAACTTGTTGCATGTCCACAATATGCAGGGGTCAATGAGCTATGTATATGCGTGGTTAATACTGTCAGGAAGCAGGCAGCACTTACTCTTGGCTGTTGTGGCTTAGTGGTCTAAGTACAGTACTGTGGTTGACAGGGTCCATGTTTCAAGACTTTCTGTGCCAAGTATTTTGCATGTCAGCTACAGCTATGGTAGGAGTTGTACACACTGAACAGAAGTCAATATCCATTACTGCAGGAAAGCTGGACAATTCAGGGACAGGCGGCCATACATATGGACAGTACACAGCTCGGAGTGACCTACACAGTGCTTAGTAGGACAGCAGGTTCTTGAAAGTCAGTGTACTTGCCAGGTTATAAATGGCTGACACCTTACTGTGTCAGTACTGACAAGAAGTCACTGACCACCATCTATACCCCTGGAATGACAGGGTGTCACAGAAATACCACATGTAAGCCTCAGGTATCTGTTCTCCTTGTCATAATATTACATTTGCCTGCCAAACTATTTGCAAAACAATAAAGGTTGATGTTAAAACATCAATGGCAGACAGTAGAAAAGAGACATCATACCCATAAGAAAAAGCAAAATAATACCAAACTGGTCTCCCAACTGTCTGTGTTTGACAGAGCAATGTTAACACCCTGTCCCCATGTGTGGGCCTGTGTCTTACTGTCATATATGGACCTGTCCAGATGTCAGTCTGTGACAGACAGCTATGGCCATCATGTAGCCCTATAATAACGTTGCAACACAAACCATCTGAGGACTACGACAGATGAAGGGGTGCAATGCTGGACAACCTTCTAAACAGATACACTCAGAGGTATGAAGTCCATAAGCCTGTGTGTGATGTTATGACTTCTACTACACTCACACCAGAAATACAAATACATAGCAGCAACTGTTGACAAAGCCTGTGACTGGACTACAGAAGGACAAAGAGACACATATAAGGGGAAGGTCAACCACTGGCCAGACAAATGGAGAATGTGCATATCAGAACAATAGAACAATATGTGCAGTAACATAGGTTCCCTGCAGTGTATGGAGTCAGTAAACATCACCCACAACTGCACAAAACACACACATGTATGTGGAGATTCTCAACATAAACAAACCCAAAAAAAGGACACCTCAGAGACAAAAACACATGAGAACTCCACAAACCTGCACATCACATACCATGCATAGTCCACACACCAGTGTCTTACAACCACTAAGGCCTTACCATAAACCCAACATATTACTCATAGGAGATTCCATTGTGAGACACACAGATGTGCATCTCACCAGGCTGGATAAGGAGAAAGTCACAGTTACTTGTTTGTCAGGTGCCATAATCTCCCATATCACACATGCACTCAAGTCTCTCCACAACAGGTACTGTTATGACTCTGTCCTAGTCCATGTTGGTGTGAATGACTTCAGATGTACCTCTCTGGACTATAGGAAGACAGACATGATTGAGCTTGCTGAATATGTGTCCCTTGCAGGTATATCCCTAGGCTTAAGCAGCATTCTACCCTCACCCAGAATGATGCCTCAATACAAACAGAAAATGACTGAAATTAACAATTGGCATACTTTCTGGTGTCATCCCAGGGGGAGCCAGTGCCTGACAGCCTGGGAATATATGATTGACAGACCACGCTGCTTTGCTAGAGATGGCCTGCATCTGTCTCATTTGGCCTTCAGGCTTCTGGCAAAGGCCCTTGCCTCCACAATAGTGCTTTTTTAGGGAAAGTCATGAGGTCGATACTACCAACATAAAACTCTCAACAAAACGCAAAGTAAAGGTCATGCTGTTAAACGTTAGAAGTCTAAACATGAAACTGCACTCATTGCATGCATTCTTAACTCTGAAAGATGCTGACGTGTAGAGTCACAGAAACCTGGGTCAAAGCTGTGGAGAGCAGCCCATCCTTACCTGGTCACTCATCCTATCACACAGCCAGACCCCAAAAGGTGGCCAGCAAAGCCAAAGGAGATGGAGTATAAATATTTATTAAACAGACACACACCTCCAGGCTGGTCAAACAGTCTGATGCACATGAGACACTCCAGGTTCAGTTAACTGTTGACAAGACCCCTATTGAAATTATAGGTAGCTACAGGCCCACATATTTGATGCAGGATGTCCACTCCACCTATCTGGACCTCTACAAATCTATCAAGATTCAATCCTTTACCATTATCCTGGCTGACTTGAATTACCCAACCATAGACTGGAAAAACTACTCATGCCATAACTGAAATGCACAGGGATTCCCCCATTTTATCAATCCAAATGCCTTGTGACAGCTACTAGATACCCACACAAGATGTGATACATATGTTGGACTTGGTAGTAACCAACATGATTAACCACTACAGCACCCTATGGTATCATCCTCCCTGGTAAGATCTGACAGAAAGGTGGTCACGTACGATATCACCATCTCCCATGACCCCCCTCTAGCTATGGTAAAAAGAAAAATTCTCCAAAGCTGATTACAACCACCTGAGGGATGGTATAAACAGCTGCACAGCTCCCCCCCCCCACTGTAGGAACAGGCACCAATGTCCAAATGTAAACCAAAGTACTATACAAGCATATATATAAATGCATGGAATCAGGAATACCTGACAGGACAACATCATCCTCCACAAGGAAGAGTAAACCCATCTGGTGGGCATCTGAAGTAAAGAAACTATATAACAAAAGGAAAAAAATTACTGCACAGGACCAAGAAGGAGTAGGTTCCCAATTGGAAGCAATCTCTCCTTAGCCTGAATAAGCAAATAAGAACACCAGTGAAATCCTCTAAAGGCAACTTTGAGTTCAAATTGACCACATCTACTAGAGACAATCATAAGGCCTTCTTCTCATATGTCTGCAGTCTCAAAGGAAGCTCACAAATGTGTTCAGAACTGATGGTCAAGGACACCGTATACACAAATGCTGTATATATAGCCAATCTACTGGCTGACAGATTCAGCAGAAACTTCTCTCCTCTGTTCCTCCCATCAGTAAATCAGGACATCCTCAGTACCTGCCCCCCACCCCTTATCTCTAGGGAAGAGGTCATAACTGCCCTCTCAAAGGCAAAAAAGACAGCCTCCATGGGACCCCACAACATCCCAGGCTGCATCCTACATGAACTCAGGTATGAACTTGCGGCACCATTAGGCACCTTAGTCAAACAAAGCCTAAGTACTGGCTTTGTCCAAGCTGAGTGGAGGACAGTCACTGTCATCCCTTTACACAAAGGTGGAGCATTCACCAATATAGAGAATTATAGACACATCAGCCTAACTAGCCTGATCTGCAAGGCCATGCAACAGATTATCCTGGATCTCAGTAACAGGGACATTGGCAACCTCCAAATACTTGACCCCACACAGTTTGGCCTTGTCAAGGGGAGATATGTCTTTTAAATCTGGTACATTTCTTTGAGACAGCCACCAAATCCATGGACAAGGGAAAGATGGTGCACACCACCCACCTTGACTTGGCCAAAGCCTTCAACACTATTCCCCACTTGGCTATAGTAGATAAACTGTGTCAACTAGGCATCAATCCATATGTTACCAGATGGATAGCAAACTGGCTCACTGATTGAACCCACCTAATCATAATAGGGGTAGCCAACTCAAGCAGTAGACCCATAACAAGCAGCGTACCTCAGGAATCGGTCTTGGGGCATCTGTTATATGGGATATACTTCTCTGAGGTGCAGGCCAAAACCAGTGGTCTATGGCTGACCAAGTATGCAGATGACTGCAAGCTGGGCACAGTCATCACTTCCTTAAGTGATGTGGACGTCCTCCAAGAGGATCTCACATAAACAAATGACTGGTGCCAGAAACATGGCCTCAAGCTGAATGTCAGAAAATGTATCATCATCCCATTTGGGGAGAGTGGTGTTCCCACATATTATCACATTAACAACAATGTCCTACATACACAATCAGTACTGAAGGATTTGGCCACCCAGATTGATAGCAACCTGACTTTTGACCACCATGTTGCTACTGTTGTACAGAAAGCTTTCTATATGGCCAACGTCATAAGTAAGGGTATCTCATCCAGTGACAAAGAGATCCTAAGATCCATGTATTCTACCCTTATAAGACCAATTATTGAGTACAATGCTCCCTTTGGCATGCACTTCACAAAGCACATGCAGCGGCTGGAAAGACTACAGAGGTTCCTCACCTGGAGAATCCAGGGCCTCAAACACCTACCCTACACAGATAGGCTAAAAGCACTGTCTCTCTACTCAGTTTCATACAGACTCCTCAGAGTTGACCTCTGTCTGCCATACAAAGCAATCCAGACTCTGCCTTGATGGGACTGCTGCATATCTGGAAGTCAAGCTCCACTCTAGCAACCTGTAGGCACAGCATCAACCTGTTCTGTGATATCAATAGGACTTGTTGACATGACAGATATGTGTCCCACAGACTCCAGCATCTGTGGCATATACTCCCTGTCCACATCAAGCAGAGTACCTCAATAGCCCTTTTGAAGTGCACCATGGATAACTGGATGGGAAACAGAAAATACACTCTCGGGATTCCATCTTTGTCCCTGCTGGACAGGGTATATAGGTGCTGACATGTCTAAACATGGGCTACACTCTTGTCTGTTAGGGTTATAACGGCCTCGGGACCAATAGCCTAGTAACCTCTTATGAACCTATGAACCTATAAACACATGTCTGTCAGCAGTTCACCACATCATTCTATACTGATCTTCCACTGACATACCAGGAAATCACAGTGCTATGTAGAATATACTACACATATGAAAAACTCTACTCAGTCCAATGCACTCTGTACCCACACCAGGATATGACTTTTCAGTTAATAAGGATACCACACAACCAAGAGATCCCCAGCCAGTATATCACTGAGGTGCTGGACTGTTTACACAGCTTAATCAGCAAATTGGCTGTAGCCATACCTCTCAATTGCCCAGATTTTCACAGAATGTCCAGATTTTTGACTGATAGTTTTGGTCTGTTCTTCATAAAATTTGTATATTTCTGGTAAATCACTGGGATGATCTGAGGATTTACATCAGTAAATAATGACACACATTTCAGTTTCAGACCTCATATCCTTCAGAAAATGTATGCTACAACAAACACTGTTAGTCTAGCAATTTTCTAAGTTTATAAGAGCAATATTTAAAATATGTATCCATGTTTGGCCCATTGTTCCCCCATTTTGACAGGCTTTGTCCAGATTTCTTCCACTAAGAGTTTGAGAGGTATGGCTTTAGCAAACAAAACCCTGGACCAGAGTACAGCTATTTCTGGAACAGACTCCCACTCTTACTATAGAAGGTCATACTGGGCATTCTCCTACACTTAGATAATTACAGCCCATGTCTAAACCCACATCGGACTATACAACTGTATTGTGTATGTATGTCTTTGCATACAGACAGCTATGTACACCTTAACTGTCTTTCCCACCCCTATCACACAGGATTACCCTCAGCTATCTGTAGGTAGCTCATATGTGATATATCTGACTCTGTTGAGTATGATACACATACATATATATGGGCAACATATACAAATATATCAATCATACGCAGGCAGAGACAGGGGAGAGAGAAAGAGACAGACAGTGACAGAGAGAGAGAGAGAGAGAGAGAGAGAGAGAGAGAGAGAGAGAGAGACCCTGAAAGGCATAGAGTAATATCCTGCTGCAGACAATTGCACACCAGTTGTAACCAGTGGCATATGCCAGTATGAAGGTGAGCTCCATTGTGTAATAGTAGTGAGGTAGGGGTTGTAATCTGACATCACCCGCCTTTGTGTGTGTGTGTGTGTTTGTGTGTGTGTGTGTGTGTGTGTGTGTGTGTGTGTGTGTGTGTGTGTGTGTGTGTGTGTGTGTTTGTAGGTTAAAGTATTTTGAGGACTTTCCCACCAAGTACACTTCCCATTTCCATACTTTACAAGGCCTGCTGATGTCATTCACCTTAGAAGTACCTTTGAACACTCTTCAGCCCTATAAGGTCCGTGGTGTGTGTGATAACTATGCAGCACTATAGTACAAATGAATAGATAGGTAGGGGCTCTACTCTCAACACCGGGAATTGTGTGTGTGTTTGTAGGTTACTTCCTATTGCCCTACTTTACAAGGCCTGCTGATGTCATTCACCTTAGAAGTACCTTTGGACACTCATTTGACCTATAAACTCCATGGCATGTGCAATGACTCCATATCACTATAATACAAATAACTAGATAAGAAGGGGTTCTAATCTCAATACTGGCAACTATGACACTGTATGTGCATGTGTGTGAAAACCATATCCCCTGTGTGTGTTGATTATACCATTTAGAGGCCTGTTCCACACTGGTGCCCCCATTGCATTACTTTACAGGGTCTGTTCATGTCATCGACCTTAGATCCACTGTTGGACACTTTCTAGCCATATAAGCTTTGTGATGCATATGATAGGTGGACAACACTATGATATATACAAGTAGGTAAGTAGGGGTTTGAATCTCAATACAGCCAACTGTATTACTCTGTGTTTGTGTGTGAAGCATATCTATGGTTATACCATTTTAAGGTATGTTGATCCTCTCCTCATGGCATCACTTTAAAGATCATGTTGATGTCATCCAACTTACATGCACCATGTTAACTCTACAGGCCATACCAGTCATCTGTACAGATATATGCAGGATATCCAGATGTTTGCAACATATATGTGGTCTGAGACTCTTAACAATGGGGTTTTATGACAAATCATTGGCAAATACGTGACAGTTACCATAGTTACAGACATGTCAGCTTCAAATGTCATACCTGTCTGAAACATCATGCTGATGCAAAGTCTGTTACCCAATCACTTGTCCAGGTTTGTAAGAGCAATATGTGAGAACAGCCACTATTATGGGTGGTTTATCCCACCATCCATGAAGACATTTCCAAG
Organism: Protopterus annectens; assembly: GCF_019279795.1. Taxonomy (NCBI): domain Eukaryota; kingdom Metazoa; phylum Chordata; order Ceratodontiformes; family Protopteridae; genus Protopterus; species Protopterus annectens. The sequence goes on along the minus strand of NC_056745.1, from coordinate 590,526,186 downwards.
ATGAATTAGTGTAAGAGGTTGTGAGTTATCCCCCTGGCATATAATGTCCATGGTACATGCAATATGTATGTAGCACTATAGTACATACAAGTAGATAGGCAGGGGTTCTAATATGACAATTGCTCACTGTAAGTGTATGTGTTTCTGTATGCATATTCCCTGTGGCTGTCTTGCCTGTGTGTATGTGATGATTATACCATTTTGTGTGCCTGTTTAACCCTGTTAACTCACCCATTGCCAACCTATTCATGGCTCCTAGAGATGTCATCCACCTTACAAGCACATTTACACATTTTCTCACACAAAGGCACTGTGGTGCATGCAATAGTCATGTCAGTTTATATTGTACATAACTAGTTAGGTAAGTCATCTAATTGGAAAAGTGTCAACTCCGTGTGCATGTGTGTTCCAATGAATGCAGTGTGTGCGTGTGTGTGTGTGTGTGTGTGTGTGTGTGTGTGTGTGTGTGTGTGTGTGTGTGTGTGTCTGTGTGTGTGTGTGTGTGTGTGTGTGTGTTTCAGATGGGTCTACCACGATAAAGGCCTGAGAACCCCCCATTGACAATCCTAACAGCCCCTGCAATTGTCACTCACTTGAACAGTAGTGGCAGACACTGCAACACTATAGTAGCTCTGTGGTGCTTGTGTTATGTATGTAGGAGTATAGTTTATAAAACTAGGCACGTAGAGGCTATACTATCAGCAAGGGCAGGTCATGTGTGTGTGTGTGTGTGTGTGTGTGTGTGTGTGTGTGTGTGTGTGTGTGTGTGTGTGTGTGTGTGTGTGTGTCCTTGCATCTGTCTAACTGTGTTATGGCCACCAGCATAGCTCTCAATCCCTCACAGAAAGACATCTGGTTAAAGACATATTGAAAAGTGGGGCAAAGACCAAACATTGAGCACAACCATCACATATCACTATGACACGCATGGAAAGTAGATACCAGAACAGGTCATGCATTTGAATGCACTTTCCAAAGGGTATGTGTTGTTACATGACAATATCAATTAATCTGTAGTGTTAGTCTGTTATGATTTTCCAACAGTTTGCCACAAAACCACAATGTTATGACAGACGGAAAGAAACTATGTGTCAAACATCAGGACAATCTGCAGCCATATGCAGGAGTCCTAGGTATGGCTACCATCTATACCACCCTGCAGTTTGCAGTACATCTTTGGCAAGGTGTGACCGGTGTCAACAATTGAAACAATAAAGAGGTCCCAAGACTGTAGGACAACAAACATTTCATACAGTTGTCTACTGATTGCATAGAGCAGTTATTGCACATCAGAAGCACCTTAATGTTATGACAAATAGTGCAAGGTAAGGTAATGTCACAAAAATAAGGTGTCATAGCAGCAAACCAAAGGAAGTCCTGTGTGTTGCACTTGCCGTGGGTATGGTATGTCCTGCCAGCTGTCACGTTACTACAAGATGTGTCCCACAGTCCCCATTTGATAAGGTGGCAACCACAATCTGTGTCATCTGTGTGTGTGCAATATGTAGACATGTGAAGGCCCTGTCAATATGGGCTGCCCCCAATAACCCACATGTATATAGGCATGAATGTTAACTGCCACCACCCACATACATAGGAACAGCCTAAGGCTGTGCCAACTGTAAGTATTGTGCAGTCTGTCATTGAGCCAGAAACTGCTGTTAACACACTGCAATGGGCCATACAGTGGGTAGGGAATGGTGTCAAGGTCCTGGCCTCAAGCTAAATGCAGACAACAGTGTCAGCATGTCATATGGCAAGGACATGCCCCCAGTATTTCCCACATCAGCACCAACTCCATAAACACACAGACTGTGATGGCAGACCTGGGTACTTAGAATGACAGCAATCTTGCATGCAGGCAACAAGTAGTGGCAGTGGTCAGGAATTGCTTGTATGTGCTTCACCACTTAGGTAAAGATACCTTATCCAGGCAAAAGGTGGAGATTACCTCTGAATAGTCCTCAGTCAGTGCAACAATACATTAGCAACATGGTCGGTCTGCTATGCACCTATGCAGACATCTGGAGGAAACTGTACAGGCTATGTTAACACCCACAAAGGTCAGCCATGGCCCTCAAAACCTGTTCCATTTAAACAGCCTGTAATCAGTACTGACCTACTGGTTACCGGTCAGGTTTTCCACAGGTGTCTGTGGCATGCCAAGATGGCAATGTTGTGCTCAGCCCTTCAATATCTGCCCCATGTATGAGAGTATAACTCTGTGTGCAGTACCAGCATGAGAGGTCTGACTTGCATATGAGATAGCACAAACACATGCTCAAGAGTAATGTTTGGCTAACAGAGGCTGCCCTGTGTCAGGACTACACTCCCTAAACATGTCAAACACAGTACCGTGCATACCCTCATCAACTGCATCAAGGTTGAGTGGATGGGAAAAAAATACATCTGTCCCTGGGGTTCAACCTGTGTCCAGCAATGGTAGGGGCAACAGGTGCTGATTAATGAATCTTTTGGGGATAAAGTAATGGCTGAGCTTGTGAGGGACCCAGGGCCAGTACCCTAGTAACCTCCTCTGTATCTATGAACCTGTGATCCTACAGAACACCCAGGTGACATGTATGAAGGCTAGCTGGCTGTGTCAAGAGGTATGCATGCAAGGTTGCACTGTCTATCCCTATTGTCCCTTAAACACTGTTGCATCCATACTCACCTAGGTAAACATGTACATATACAGCCATACCTTGGCAATGAAATGGTCACTGTGATTCCACTCCACCGTACTTGGCTTTGGTAATGTTAGCAGCTCCCCAGGCTGTACACACACAGACACCTGGAACAGAAACAGAACAAGGCATGTGAGACAACAGTCAGTCAGCAGTACTAAGAGCAAAAATGCATTATGGCAGAGAGGTACATACACTTCGGTGTGTACCCATGACAATTGCCAGCAGACAGCACCTTACACAGCATAACATTGCTACACTATACACTGGCATTACCTGTACTATATTCACCCTGTGCATCAGACACATATTGGCATGTCCCTGTATCGATGGTATGGATAGCAGGGATGTGGCACTGGTATCATCACATGCACAGGGTGTGGGGTTGCCAAAGGCCTAGGCTGGGCCATACAGATGACCTCATATGTGTGTGTGTGTGTGTGTGTGTGTGTGTGTGTGTGTGTCTGTCTGGAGGGGTGGTGTTCAACTGGGCCATTCAGAGGAGCTGTGTGTGTCTGGTGGTGACCTGCATGTGATAGTGATGTGTGAGTGTGTGTATGCACACAATCAAGCCATGTGCTAGCCCTACACAGAGGTATGTTGGGCAGCTGTGGACCATACATGGCAGGATGTACATTTCACCGTCTCTGGCCACGGACATGAGAACTGGATCTACCAGGAGTGTCACTGGCACGACTAGGCCCAAGGCCAGATACAGTACTGCTCCCTGATGGTGACTGCTGTCTGCTGGATTCATGGATTTCACGGGACCAGACAGGACCATGTGCCAATAGCCTGCTACATTGTGGTGTGGATAGCACCCTCCTTTCGGTAGTGATGGTGGTACTGCCAGTATGGGAGTGTGAATGTGCATGACCACATGGGCTCTAAGCTGATGTTGCTGACCTATGTCCATGTGTCTAATGGCCTATTCCCACCACATGCTCAAGCACAGACATTGCATGGTTGAGCACTGACAATGTCTCACCCCACCATCTGTCCACAACATCAGCAAAATAATGTACAGCATCACCAATGCTATGGACGTCATCACACATGGCAGGAAGTGTTGCATCCATCTGGTGTACCATTCACAACATGCCTGTGCCTCCATGAAGGACCGAAACATGTGTTGGGTGGCACCTGCTGTGACACCTCTGACAGGGGCTGGATGGGCAGCAGTCCTCTTTTGAGCACCTCTGTCATTCTGCCTGTGTGGAACCTCACCAGCTCTTTAGCTATGGCTACTGTCAACAGTCACAGATGCCATAGTCACCACACTAGCCTGTTTAATGCCACCACCCTCTGACTGCCCAATATCTGTGGCTGCTGGGGACTGGGTATGAGTGGGCATACTGACTGTGTGTGGGGACATTGTGGCTGGAAATGGGATGTCAACCAATGGTGCAGAGTCAGCCCCCAACAACCCCACCTGTGCCTCACTATGACCTCCATCATCATCAGAGTCCAATGAGACACTGACATAAGGTTGTGAGGGGGAGAGACCCCAACCCATGTTCAAATGTGAAGGCAAGACAACAAATGTAAATGCTACCTCCACTATAATGTTTGCTGATACACACGCGCACACACACACACACACACACACACACACACACACACACACACACACACACACACACACACACACGCACGCACACAGGTGAGGTGGCATAAAGGCATTATACAGACCACACATTCTGAATGATAACATGCACTACACATAATCAGACCACAACATACACACTGTGCACAGGCCTTCAACAACACACAGTGCAGCTACATCCAGTTAATGTTGCTACTACTATACACCTGTGAGATACATGAGGAATGGGAGTATGGGATGCACCTTCACCTAACATACAATGCACCCGTGTACACAACACTAATGTACCTCTGTATAGCACAGTGACTACATCTATACAAACGTATGTGCCAATATCGTACAGCACCTTCAAATAGACTCATGTGATAACCAATGTGATGCACCACAATTAACTGCACCACAAGTGAACATGCACATTTTGCAGTATGGCTAAGTGTAACAGTTGTGTGCATGGAAAACTGGCTGCCCTTAACATGCCTAGGGTATTGGTGAGCCACAACAAGACAGTGCCAGACTCAATGGCTTCAGGTAGCTGTTTCCTAGCCACATCAGAGGTACCTATGTAGTTGTGAAGGAGAACTATTGCCAACACACACACATGTGGCATTGGTACAGGACAATATGTGCATTTCTGAACATGTACACTACAAGTTGTGATACTACCCTATTTGCTGACATTTACAATAGTGTGCATGGAAAACTGTATGTATGTGTGCACTTGTGTGCATTACAAAACCCCATCCAGAAATGCAGTTTGACCTGACGTATGTGTCCAGGTATGCAAAGGTTGCCACTATGAATGCTACAGTATTGATGTGATGTCCACTGGGGCCTTACCTGGACGCTCCTCGGCTGTTGACTCTGTGACATCCACCTCCATGACATATGCTGTGATTGTTTCCTGCGATGCGGTGGCTGCACCAAGGTTTGCGAGGAACTCCTCCATGGCTGTGAATGGTGCTTGCATAGCAGGCCCTCCACCTGTGCAGCATGGTCCCTGGCCACAGCTGCAGCCCTTTGCCATGCATTGTGTATGAGGTCTGTGGCACCGTGTCGGACCTGTTTGTAACTCCTGTCCCATGGCCCACATTGCTGACACTCATTAACAGTTCTGCCCACAGGGCAGTATGTTCCTGTAGGTTTTTCTGGCTCCTTCCCAACAGTACCCTGTGATGGAGTCTGAGGGCATCAATGATTGCTGCAGTCTTGGCTTCTGAGAAGGCTGGGTGCCATCTGCAGTACATCCCACCTGAAAGACATGAACAGGGGAATACGCAGGATCACATACATTGGCCACCATTATGTACAGACCCTGCACATCTACTTTTGATAGCACTATCCACTGCTAACACCCACATCGTGCCCCTGCCATCTATCAGCACAGTATGTGTGTGTGGGCATTGACAACATACTGGCATTACAGCATGTGTTACCCTCCTGAAACTGATGTTTCACGTTCCCCTCAATGAGGACCATTAATGTGCATAATTGTTCATTCATCATTCATATCAGACAGCACATGCAGCAGTTGGGAACATCACAGAGGTTCCCCACCAGGGAATACCAGGCCATCAAACATCTGCCATACACCTATAGGCTATAAGGCCAACCCTCTACCTGGAGTCATACATACTCCTCAGGAGTGACCTCACTGTGGCAAGTAAGGCAATGATAGACTCCACATTGCTGTTACTGCTGCATGAGTGCAGGCCATGCTTCATTGTGTTAACAAACACACACACACACACACACACACACACACACACACACACACACCCTCGATCTGATGAGTGACCTAGACTGGCCTTGTTGGCAGCTCATGTCTGTCACACACACAAGCACCCTGCAATAGAATGGGCACCCTGTCCACATCAGGCAGGGTAGCTACCTAAACCTTTGCAGGTGTAACCTTGTCAACTGGATGGTTAATAACACATACACCCTTGGGATACCACCTGTGTCCTTGTCGGACGGGGACATCAGCTGCTGCCTTGCATACACATGGGCTAGCATGTGGCTTAGGTATATGTCTGCTCAGGGCACATAGCCTAATAACCCAATATGGTACCAGGACTACTAGAAATGGCCTGACTGCTGTGACAGACTGTGTTGTTATGTGTCCAAACACATCACTGCCATCGACTGGTGGGTGTCCCCTATGGGCAATGTTACAGTACCATGTCATTCAGACTACATCCAAAAAAAAGGTGAGTGCTACTACAGGTACATGTGGACATTCCAGGAACATCTGAGGTACACAATAACAGCAGTGCATATGTGGTGTAGGGTGACCTCCTCATAGGTATCTGACATCTGCAGTAACCAGATGTTTACAGAATGGGTACACATGACTGATAGATGTAGACATCCCTGCCAGACAAATGTGTATTTCCACACACCAGTTGGACAATATGTGATAGTTGTCCACAGAGTTTGGGGAATGTGTCTGTGACGGCCAGTCCCCTGGGGACATACTAATGGTACATAGATATCTGTTACTGTATCCATTCCCTTACATTGTATACTGAGTATGAATGCACTGCTACTGAGCCAGAGCCAGCATCCCCTACACTATTACTACCTATAACCTGCTGTCCTGCTGCAGAAGCCCACCAGGTATGCTAGCCATAGGTGTCAGGCAATCAGATACAGGTGTGGAGTACACAGTGACCTAGCCAGAGTACGTCAGGAATGGTCAGGGAGACCCGGACAATCTATTAAATAATCCTGTATGACATTGGCAGACTGGGAGGGGCTCAATGACAGTACATGATGTGATTTGCCAGCTGTATCCACCAGTATATACTCATAGGCGCTGGTAGCTGTTGAAGACTGGGGGCCAGAGGGTGAGAGGGGCACTTAGTGATCTAAAAAGGGCAATTTTTTATAACTATTTACTACCACAGCATAGGTTCACTTGGGGGACATTTTAAGCTTAGCCAATTCCCTTTTGGTGCTTGAATTAATATGTTCTGATTGGCCTTACCTATCCCATGGCTGATAATTGTATATTAGCCCTAGTGAGAATAACTGTGATCATACCATAGCAAAGTTTCAAGTTTATCAACAAATTGCACATATTTTTGCTTCACTTGCACCTACAAGTGCAACACCTCGTCACAGTCACAGTCTTTGTGTTCTTGTCTAAATGACTGATGAGATTACTCCAGTATGTTCAGTTACACCACTGGCCTGGTTCAGCACCCCTACCATTTTACTAGAAGTATAGAACGGTTACTGCTACACAACTCACAGGTGAAAATACTGTATAATAACAATGGCGGTAATGTGACACTTCAGGGCTACATAACATACAGTAGCTTATGAAAAAGCAAAGCAATGAAACTGAAAGTAAACTGACATACCTAATTTTTACATGCTGCTGTTTCATTCCTATATCGCCAAAATGCCAACCAGTTCTGTTTCAAACAGCCTCCTGACTAAACCCTATGCTATAAACCCAAACTCCTCGTATTCTCTGTCAAATAATTACAGCAAATAACAGCAGACAGTAATGCAATGAACCAACCCTTGTCCAAAATATGCACAGAGTGAAACAAGGGTTGTCACCTTTCCAATTCCAAATAACAAATGTGGGACATTTCTTACTGAACCGTGATTGGGACAACCAACATCCTTTGCCAACACAGACTTAGTTGTTTCACTTTCTTGCCAACATATGCTCTACTAAAGAATGAGTCATTTATTCTATTTTATAGTATATCTAAAAGGTCCCGATCCCTCCCACCACAAAAAAAAAAAAAATGAGTAAAACATTTTAAGAAAGGTTTTTGCCTCTTAAAAACTTCAGGACATTTCCTGTTTTTATGTTTTCTCACATGGCTGTCACTTCTGCAGAAATATGGAAACTCCTGTGAAACGAGGGAAGAAAGAGGTGGTAATCCAAGAATTAAAGACGTGTTTACACTTCAGAAAGTGTTGTGAAGTAGCTGCAACATTCTGATGAAACTATATCTGTTTAAGAAGTACACCAGCTCTGCTCAGATTAATTAAAAACAGAAGTGCTGTAAGTCTAAATACATCTAATCATAATTTATGTGCTCAAATTGTATACATCACGATCATGCAGTGAGCTGCAGCTCAGTTATCATCTATTTACCAAACTGTAAATCCAGTATATGTCCCATAAATTACAAAAAAACCTACAATGACAACAAACTTTCAGAAATTCCTTTAACCTGTGTCAAACATTTAACTACTTAACTATTTTGGAGTACCAGCAGCATCAGAAAATACAAACGGAGACCATCAGCTTCATATGATATGAACACCAGCAGCTTCAGAAAATAAAGTAAACGGAGCCTTAAGCTTACCTGTGGGTGTTGCCTTAAGTAAACCGAGCAGCCTTATGCCTGTGGGTGATGAGTGTTGACACAAACACCAGAGCAGCTTCAGTAATTCAGTAAATAAAGTAAATGGAATGGAGCCTTGGTGTTGAATCTGGCAGCAATCAGACACACTTTTGTGTTTAAATTCAACGCATGCGTGCATCCACAATGTGTTGTTACAGGTCTTGCAGCTGCAAAAGTGGGGGGGGGGCATGGCTCACTCCCCCTCGCCCTATGGTTCTGGCACCTATGTTTGTACTGTCTGTGTGACGCCCCTGCACTAGCCCAGTAATCAAGGAGCCTCAAACCTCACCGCTAGCACCAGTGAGAGACGTATACAATGGGAGGATGACAAGTAGACACACAGTAAGGTAGATTTATCCTTCAGAGCACACAGAGATCACAGTCAGTCTGGGCCTAGTTTCTCCCTGTCTCTCCAGATCTCCAATAAGACTCCCCACTGGCACAGCTATACAGTTACCATCTCAAGTCAAGCCAAAACCTCCATCACCCTCTTGGTCCGACCAGGGCTAACGTGTCCCTGCTCAAGTAGCTGACACACACACACACACTTTAGATTTGATTTATAAATCAAGCCCATACACACTCCTGGGAAAGGCTGGCACAGGTTTTCTAGCGATGACCCCTTCTGCCCAGACTAAAAGGTAGTTATGACTGCCACAATTCAGTTCTTTATCAGCTACTGTAAGGCCCTTACCAAAGAGTGATGAATCCTACTGTGTGATGTGCTTATTATCCAAATGGTTAGTGTGACCAAGAGTAACAGAACAGCCACAATTTCAAGGTTTAACTATATTTAATAATAACTAATAAAGGAGCAAGACAATAATTAATAAAGTAACTACAGAGTTCAGAATCACAGGAAATATTTTAGACAACTTTGCATGACAGTCTCAAATAAATACAGAAACCATCGAAAGTAATCTTTAATATATTCCCATATATGTACACTAAATCACTTTTTCCTATTTCCTAACTATTAGCAAGGCAAATGCAGATGGATGGATGTTGTCAGATACAAAGACACATACAAACTGCAAAGGTCTTTCTCTGAGACAGGTCTGGAGTTAATAATCAACATTACTGCTGGGTTAGCTCAGATTGCATCACTCTTGTCAGCTGCCTTCAGTTCCCAGACTAACAGGAAGTAACATACATTTACACATCTCTGCATCAAAAGTACACATCTGTCATACGTTTGTGTAGAAGTGGAATTCATAACACAATTGAACACTCTCACATTTTCAAAATAGTAATTATTTATGTTTCAAGACAATACAAGAACCTGTAGCTGTAGACATTTATGTCTGCCTGCTGCACTGAAACTGAGATAACACATTCATAAAACTACATCTTATTTTCTTGACATTTTGCAAGTTATTTGTATGTTCAAAACTTCCACCTTCTACTATTAATACATACATTTGTACAGGTAATACTTTATGTACATTTCTGTTCTTCTCATGTACGGTACACTGTGGTTACATTCCTGAAGCTTAGCCATACCTCTCAACCACTTAGAGCAAGACATGTGGACAAAAGCACAAATAAAGGTGTGACAAAGGACCAGAAATAGTGACACCTTTTAAATATTGCTCTTACAAACTTAGAAATCTGATAGAATAACAGGTTTTGCATTTACATGACTTTCCTGAACAATATGACATCTGACATTCAAATGTATGCTATTATTTTATGACTTCAGTCTTTAATGATTTGCCAGTGATTTGTCAGGAAAAACAAAAAAGTCTGAGAAATTGACTAAAGATATGAGGCAAACATGCACATTCTGCAAAAATCTGGACAGTTGAGAGGTATGCAGCTCAGTACATAGCATACAGTTCAACACACACTTCTGCACCAGTAGTTTAATACCCACAGAACATATATTCTCTTAGATTTGCAAGACAAGCATATGAATCACGCTCATTTTCATCAATGGCAAATGATTATTTAGGAAATACGAGTTAGCTGGGCTGCCAGTGTCACTACTGTTTAAATTCCTATTTCCCATGACTGTGTCACCCCATCTGCACTCCATTGCATGCTTAATTGTATGACATAGCTGGTATAGTGCTGTAGTCCTTTGTCAGAAGAAATCCATTGGTAGTGTAGTAAAAAATCACAATCTGTCTTCATGAAGAAAGTGTCAGCCCTGTTTACTATAGGCAGCAGCTTGCCTTTTGTAGGTAATGCTCATGAACAGGTAATGGCCTATGCACCAATCTGTTGCTCCCATTTGCTAATTGCATCCAGAACAGCTGGGTTGCCTTTTCATTAGCCAATGGCATGGCAACACAGTGCTATAATTAAGGCCTTCATGTGGGCCTTGGCCCTTTTCCTGGCCTATGGGGAGGACATTATTGAGGTGTGGGAGCTACAGCATCACAGAGAGTAGGTGGAAATGCTGTCTACTGTTTGGATGGATGTGTTATATCCACAGTTTTGCATGCTATGTCTGGTCATTGTTAACAGATTTTCATATTTTGTAGCAGTGTACTGTGTAACTGTGTGTTGGGGTGAGTGAGGAGACAGGCAGATGTACATAGGTACATAGGTACATAGGTGTGTACTAAGCTAATGGCCCTGGAGCCTTTACAAGCCTAGCCCATAGGATTACCCTGGCATCGTGCCACCCAACCTTAGTTCCCAGTGCCTCTGTCGAGTAAAGCCACTGGAGTGATCCCTGGGGTGAATTTTCTATTTGAGAAACACAAAAGGCATTCAAGTACAGCAAGGTGCACGGACCGAACCAACTGAATAAAAAAGAATCTAGTTGGATTATTAGACTGGGTGCTTTGTTTAAGCATGGCCTTTATAAGCTTGGTTAAATTTGGTATGAACCAATAGGAGGATGACTCTTATTATGTGTTTTATTATTTAAAGTGTCGTACATCCTTTTCTATCTGACTGTGCATGTTGCTACAGTTGACGCTGGTCTATCAGTGGGTAAGTTTGTAGGGGGAGACTGTGGCACATGTCCCTTAAAACCTCAACATTCTCCACCCAACTGTTTATGTTTGGCTGTTGTGTGGATGCCCTGCTCTAGGTGTTTGTGAGCAAGGTCAGGTCTGTAGCAGGTAGCTGGCCATACTACTGCATATGTAGCAGGCCACAGCTGCTGCATTCTGGCCAGAAGTCAGACTAGGGATTGTGAAGACATTGTGGGAGAGCAAGCTGTTACTGTCAGTGAGGGTGCTGTGTCATTTGTGTCACTGCATGGCCTGGTTGAGGGTACTCACAACAGTCCAGGTGAGGCATGTGCCTGTGGTGCATATGTTACATAATAATGCCATCCAGAGAGTGGTAGACAACATTTACTACATATATTCATAACTGTGAGATGTGACCCACCCTGCAGGCATTTAAAGTGCTACTGTGGGTGGCAGTGACTGCGGCAGGAGCAACCAGTTTCACAGCACATTGCAGGGCTCAATTATTCCTATGTTGTACTGACATGCATGAATTTCTTGTGCCACAGACTGGGCTGTGTGCCAGGACTGTGGGTGTCTAGATGTGACAGATGCTAGAAATGTTACAGATAGAGGTACCGAGCCATTAATCTGGCATGTGCATTTGTAAGACATATGTGCATGCATACGGTGTGTAACACAGGATTTGCATGGACTATGTGTTCTGATGGGTATGACATTGACACAGAGCTTTCTGTCATGGTTTTGTAACCCCAATCTGCACTGTCTTGCTAGTATGTGGGCACACAGTGTAGGTTTTATGACAACCCTGCCATAAATAAGGGGCACAACTGTGGATATTCAGCAACAGTCTGTGCAGTTGTCAGCTCTACCTGATATTGTAGGCCTCCCGCACATCTGGTAGCATTTATTTGTCTGTGTACTGGTTCTATGTCTGCATCAGAGGCACAAGTACAGTGTGATTTGAGCCACTATATATAGGAGTAGTGTGCGACTGGCAATTAAGATATGTTTGTAAAAACTGTTGTTAAACTCTAGGGGTCAGTTGGCTTACTGGTATGTTCCTCTGACTAAAGTTCAAACGGTTCGGGGTTCAAGCAATGGCAGTGATGTCTTTTTTTTCCCCAAAAGTCACATCCCTGTAGTGCCTGATATCTTTACAAAAGCATCAGTAACTCCCTAGAGCCGTTTGGTATAGTGGTGTGTTGTTGTGACTCTAGTTCAAAAGGTCCTGGGTTCAATAATCTGCATATTTGCCTTTTTTTCCTATTACATGACTGTAATGCATGATATCTTTACAAAAGCATAGCAAATTCTACAGAGCTGGTTTGGCTTAGTGATGCATTGCTCTGGCTCTAGTGCTTAAGGTCCTGGGTTTGAGAAAAATATTAAATGCCTCTAATGCGTGATATCTTTGAAAAAGCATTACTAATTCCCATAGCTGATTAGGTGTAGTGATACATTGCTCTAGTGCGCAGGGTCTTGATTTTGAGACTTGCCAGTGATTACTTTTTTCCCTAATGTTAAATGACCATAATGCATAATATATTTACAAAAGCATTAGTAATTCTCACAGCTCATTTGGTGTAGTGGTTCATTGCTGTGACTCTAGAGCACATGGTCATGGTGTCAAAACTTGACAGTGTTGGTTATTTTGTTGCTGGGCAGAACAGTGGCTGAATGAGACAGAATGATTAAAACAGTTTTAAGTGGGTTTGCATAGGTTTGCGTGATGCTATGCAATGCCAAGAGATGCTTAGGCTCCCTTAGCTTCACTTAACACCACTTACTCCCACTTAAGCCTGTGCTAATTCAAAAAAAGAAAAGAAAAAAGGGGTGATAGGAAAATGGTGAAATGGGGGCAAGCAGCAGGAAAAACATTATGAAAGGAAGCTAGGGATGTGCAGGACGGGTGTAGGAAAGGAACATAGCTCTCCATTTCTTCTGCAGCAACAGCTGTTAATGATGTGGACAATTTGGCATTTAGAGCCTCAAACTCCACATGGAGGTGTGCGGGCAACATATATTTGTTGAGTAATTCAAGGGTAAACTGATTGACATCAGTGAACGTGGAGGCAAAATGTAGAGCTATGTATAAGTTGTGATTTATTTTGGGGGACAGATGCCCCTTTTTTTTTAAGTTGAGAATGGGATGTTGGGGAAAGGTTGTAGGTAAGTTTGGGGAGGTAAGTTGTGTAGGAGAGGTTGCTTTTGCAAACAGGCAAGACAGACACGACAGCAGGCAGTGATGGTGTATGACACATGATGGGGGTAAACACCTTGGATGGGTAGGGTGGTTGGGAATCGGAGGGCCACATGCCCCCAAATGGAAACAGTGGGACTGAGGTCCCCACCCATGGGCAGTCACCACTGCCCCCTTCACGGCCCCAAAGGTGGCTGTGCTGGAAGTTAGATGAGGGGGGCAGCCTGTCCCTTGAGGTACATCAGTCTGCCCTTGATCTGGTGCAGGCGGTCATCCGAATCACTCTGGAGGACCCTGCACACCATACTTTGGAACTGGTGTCAGGTGACGCGGTCCTCTCTGTGGCCACAGCTGGGGGGGGGGTCAAGCCCTATCCCCTGAGGCAATTCTACCCAGGAGTGGTGCAGGACCAGCGGAGGATGCAGCTCGAGGTTGAGTTCCAGATGTGCTGGGGCCCGGTGCCGCAGCTAGATGAAGTGGGACAGGTGGATCAGCTGGGTTCTGCCTTCCCAAACATGCTATGGTGTTTTGACAAAATGTATTGGTTAGTCATGAACAAAACATTTCAACATTAGTTATAACAGCATGCATGGGTCTTCCAATTAACCCAGAACAATAGAACTGAAAAAAAATTGCATGGCAAACAGAACACATCCATAAATGGAACAACATTCAGCATTATAACAGCATGCCAATTACATTTATGGCAACAGGCCACCAACAATGGAATTTGAATGAGGTATGCTAGCATGCAACCATTTAAATATATGAATAATAATAGAACACAAATCCCCACATTAGGTTTTGAGAATAACATACCCGTAGTATTTGAATAATAATTATTGATGCAGATAAGGGCTGGGGGCGGGGGGGAGAGAAGAACAGTCCATTACCAACTGTATATGCTTACATTTTTCACAACAGAACTGCTCAATACTCAACAAGTCTGCAATCACTTTACATCTACCTGAAGCCTATAGCTACTGTAGCACATACAGACCTGTTAATCTGTCCACGAGGAATGCTATGGGGCAAGCTGTTACAATTCTAGGTACATGAGTACAGGGGTCTCGTACATGTCATGGTTGCATATATGACTAACAAGGTGTACTCTGCACTGATGTTGTGTGACTATGCTAATGGCATATTTCTACTTAATTTTTATCTGTGTGCAAGGTTATTGACAACAGTGGTCACTAGCCATGACAGTGTGACACCTGAGAGACATGTATTGGGAAGAGTGCATAGTATATATAGCTATCCTGTTGTCATTTGTAGGCATGGGGCTGGGCACTGGAACATTTGTACGCAGTTTAGTACTATAACCTTCATACATCTAATGCAAATGTTTCTTTACCTGTCAGCCCTGTGGAGAAAATATCTGTTAACACCTTAATATGCAATATTAATATGCAAGGAGCACTGCTGAAAGGGAGATGCGGACACAGACACCATTCAATCCATGTAGGAGAAATGCTATTCCTACACAGAGTTTATTAAATCCTAGGGACAGTTTAAATTACATAGTTTTCAACTGGACATAATTTTGCAAAATGCCTCTGATGTTGTATTCATATTTTATGTCTGTTTGTAATAAATGTTGTGGTTTCCAGAAAAAAACATTGAGGGTGGCAGTCACTAAGCAATGACATGGCATTTGAGTTTCAGACTTCATATCCTAAAGAAAATGCATGATACTGCAAAAATAATTGTTCTAAAAACTTTTCTTTAAATATTTGAGACCAATATTTAAGCTCTTTCTCTGATTTTGAGCCTTTGTTTCGCAACATTTCTAGCTTTGTCTCTTAGTCTTGTGCTAAGTGCTTGAAGCGTAATATTTTAATCACCATTGGATGAGGTGCAAACAGTAAAGTAGCTATAGTTAATGGGTGGGCACTTTCTGTGGATGAAAGTAACTTATCTTCCTGTGGCTTAAACAGTTTATACAGTTTGACTTTTGCAGGACCAGACTGCATTTGTGTGAATTAATTTGGAATATTTAGGTTACTATTTACTTTTGTCAAGCAATCTTGAAATATATTATTGTGTCCATAATTATTATTCATTTATTTTTACAACATTCATTTTATTTTCTCTTTTTATTTGGCATTTGTTACCGGGAAAGTTCAACTGGGTATGGAACCATTTTCAGTGGAGGCCCAGGGAGAAAAGCTACAGAAACACAATAAGGAAAATTACAGAGATTTTCATCATAGCAAAAGTGCAATATACGGGTACATGAAAAATATAGAAAAAAATAATAAAGTTAAATTGCAAGTTTATATTGCTTGTAGGGACTATCACCCCTACAAAGTGTACAATATATGGCTACATGAAAGATAGACAATAAAGTTATAACACACTATATATAAACTAGCTGAAGCATTATTATGATTTTTTTTTTGCATACAGTCATGGTTTCTTGAAAAAGGAAAAGGTAGCGTAAGAAAGGAAATGGAGGAATATTCCACAGATAAGGTTAACTGATGAGAAGGCAATAGAAGGCTAAACAAAGCTGGTAGGTCAACAGTAAATTCAGGGATATAAAATTAGAAATGGGAGCTAAGTTGGCATGGAGCATGGCCAGATCTAGTTGTGGGACAGGTATTCTTTAAGTCAAGATTTAAACAAATATTAGTAAGGTATTAGTCTGATTGATTCTGGAATACAATTCCAGGTTTTTGCAAAACAGTTTGAATAGAGATCTTTGAGGTTTATAAATAGATAGCAGATGCTTGTAAGAGAAACGTAAATCATGGGATGGATTATAATGCTGAAGTAATGTTGACGCTGATTGTGAGAATGAAAAGTTGTACAGTATTTTGGGTGTTAACATTAGTTGATTAAAAGTCATCAGGTGGGGTAGTTTAAGCCAATATAAGGATTTTAGAGCAGAACAGTGGTGAGAATATCGGTGCTGACAGGTGGCAAATTCAGCTATTCTGTTACAGCATTGCTTGAATTTTACTTTTAGAGAGGATTGGAGACTTGTAAGGATAGGGGAACTGCAAAGAAGGGATGGTAAGAGATAAGTGGAAGCAATAGCTACTTTTGTGGAGTTGGTGATAAAGTTTGTAATTCTATACAACATGCCCAGTTTTTATTGCTATTTTATATGTTGTTACTGATATGCAAGTCAAACTTAAGATTGTTTGCTATTGTTACACCTAACAGTTTAGTGTGTGAAATGGCATCACTTGTAGTATGGTTAAGAGAAGTATTTGTGAAATCACAACAGTCAGGGGCAGTTGTTTGGGTAAGAATAGCAAGAGCTTGTTTTTTGGTAGGATTGAGTAAGAGATGATTGTTGGTGAGCCAGGACTCAATGGAATTAAATGCATCTTGAGTTATATTTTGAAGATGGGTACGATTGTTAGAGGCGCAGACTAAAGTAGAGTCATCAGCATAGAGAATAAGGGGTGTTTGTTTAGAGGCAGCATGAAGATGGTTAATAAAAATGTTTAAGAGGAGTGGACCCAGGATTGAACCTTCAGGAACCCCAGTGCTAACTGGTAGATAAGTACAGAAACTAGAATTCCATCTGACAGATTGTTATCTATTGGAGAGGTAACTGATGAACCACTGTAAGGTGGTTTCAGTTAATCCAAGTAGGTATAGCTGGGACAAGAGTTTAGGGTGGAAGATAGTGTCAAAAGCTTTTGAGAAATATAAAAATAGAGATGAGACTGTTACCTGAATTACAAGCTTTATTTACTGTGTCAGTAAAGGCCAGAAGAGCAGTGGTAGTACTGTGTGCAGGTTTGAATCCATGTTGTGTAGGAGAAAGAAGAATACTGTCTAGAAGATATTGAAGAAATTGTTTGTGGATGGATTTCTCTAGTATTTCATAAATCTGAGGTGTACAGACCTAACAGCGGGGCCATAGTTGCTGGGGAATAGGAGCTATCTATAAATGGGAATGGCTGGCCCTATTTCCATGATCTGTTTAAACATTTATTAGTCTGGCTTTATGAGCCTAGTTTGCATTTGTGTAAAGTAAGACAGAATACTTTATTGTGGTATTTTTTTTTGTTACACTCAGGCATGTGGGGTGGACACAGTCAAATGTCCAGAACTGATGTGTATAAACATTAGTGGATTATAATGGTAACAGCCTGAGTATTTTTTATTGTTGAAATGTTCTAAAATGTGTAATGTTATTATCAATTACTAATTTTTTTTCAAATGTTCTAAAACTGGTAATTTTGTTTTAATTTGTTAATAAAGTTTATTTGTTTCCTTATTGTAATCTTTTCAAGGCTATAGAAATTTAAAACAAACAACAAGAATTTTATTAAATAAAAAACAAATATAATTTAAAACAATCAAGAATTGAGTGGTCCACAATGAAAATACATGTGAGGGAGGTCATAGTTTGAAAACAGCTCTGGTCTTGATACACTTACTTCATCCACTTGCTGTAGTCAAGAACACAATGACTTGGAGAAAACACGCTCACAAGAATAAGGTGGCCAGTCATATTAGGATATAGAGAAGAACCAAGGTGAGAAGAACATAAAGACTCTTTCAATGCAAGGAAGCTTCTTCTTCTTCTTCTTCTTTCGGCTGCTCCCATTAGGTGTCACCACAGCGGATCAACTGTTTCCATTTCTTCCTGTCCTCTGCATCTTGCTCTGTCACACCAACAACGTGCATGTCCTCTCTCACCACATCCATAAACCTTATTTTAGGCCTTTCTCTTTTTCTGTTACCTGGCAGCTTCATCCTTAGCATCTTTTTCCCAATATACTCTGCATCCCTCCTCAGCAAATGTCCAAACCAACGTAATCTTGCCTCTTTGGCTTTGTCTACAAACCTTCCAACCTGGGCTGACCATCTAATATACTTATTCCTAATCCTGTCCATCCTCGTCACACCCAATGCAAATCTTAACATCTTCAATTCTGCCATGTCAAGCTCTGACTCCTATCTTTCTGTCAATGCTACTGTCTCCAACCCATATAACATAGTTGGTCTCACTACCCTCTTGTAGACCTTCCCTTTCACTCTTACTGGTACTCGTCTGTCACAAATCACTCCTGACAATCTTCTCCACTCACTCCATCCTGCCTGTACTCTCTTCTTCACCTCTCTTCCACACTCACCATTACTTTGAACTGTTGATCCCAAGTATTTAAACTCATCCACCTTCACCACCTCTACTCCCTGCATCCTCATCATTCCTCTATCCTCCCTCTCATCCACACACATATATTCTGTCTTAGTACTGCTGACCTTCATTCCTCTTCTCTCTAGAGCATATCTCCACTTCTCCAGGGTCTCCTCCACCTGTTCCCTACTGTCACTACAGATCACAATGTCATCTGCAAACATCATAGTCCACGTGGACTCCTGTCTGATCTCGTCTGTCAACCTGTCCATCACCATTGCAAATAAGAAAGGGCTCAGAGCTGATCCTTGATGTAATCCCACCTCCACCTTAAACGCATCCGTCACTCCCACCGCAGACCTCACCACTGTCACACTACCCTCATACATATCCTGTACCACTCTTACATACTTCTCTGACACTCCCAACTTCCTCATACAATACCACAACTCCTGTCTAGGCACCCTGTCATATGCTTTCTATAAGTCCACAAAGACACAATGCAACTCCTTTTGACCTTCTCTGTACTTCCCCATCAACACTCTCAGAGCAAACATTGCATCTGTAGTGCTCTTTCCTGGCATGAAACCATACTGCTGATCACTAATCATCACTTCCTTTCTTAACCTAGCTTCCCATAACTCCATACTGTGACTGATCAATGTAACCCCTCTGTAGTTACTACAACTCTGCACATCACCCTTATTCTTAAAAATCGGTACCAAAACACTTTTTCTCCATTCTTCAGGCATCCTCTCACTTTCCAAGATTTCATTAAACAATCTAGTTAAAAACTCCAATGCCATTTCACCTAAACCCCTCCATGCTTCCACAGGTATGTCATCTGGACCAACAGCCTTTCCGTTCTTCATCTTCTTCATAGCTATCCTTATTTCCTCCTTGCTAATCCACTGCACTTCATGATTCACTATGTGCACATCATCCAACCTTCTCTCCCTCTCATTCTCTTCATTCTTCAGCCCTTCAAAGTACTCTTTCCATCTGCTCAACACACTCTCCATGCAAGGGAGAAGAAGAAATATAGTTCAATTTCTGTATATACAGACACTTTTAAGAACTTCAGTATGACAAACTAAGGCCAGATAAGATTATTTTTGAATAACAATGTTTCCAAGCACTTCTGACTGCATTTCAGCATAATCATAGATAAAAAGCGGTCCTTCGTACAGTGCCTTTCAAGTGTGTAAGCATGGACCTACATGGCATATGTCATGAATGAGGTACACTTTAAGAATAAGGTGCCCAGTTATAGCAGAAAGAGTACAAAACCTTGAATCAAGTGTTATACAGAAGTGCTCAGGATAGTGCAACATGAAAAATGAGTATTAATTGTTAAAGAAAAGATAGCTCTTTCAATCATTTCAGGAGAACAGCCAATTGCAGTGCAGAATACTATTATCCCAATACAGGCTTGTATAAAGTAAGCAGTTGGTACACATTTATACAGCTACCTCTGCAGTGAGCTTGGATGGATTTACACAGAAAATAGGAACCAAAGAGGAAAATGGCAACCCCAGTAAACTCAACACAAAGAAAAAAGGAGGGATAAAAACAGGAAGATGATTGTACAGGAAAAATGGTGGCATCAAGTTAAGGATAGTGGATATGGACTCAGGGAAAGAGGTGAATAGACTAGAGAATGGTTGGTACCACTTAAGGTAACACACAAAAGGTAAAAAACAAAACCAGGAACCAAATAGGGAATAATGTCTGCCACAGAAAACAATCACTTTAATAAATAAATAAGTGGTTTCATCAGATAACATACTCTAGACTTCAGACAACACAAAGCAATGCCTGCAACCCTATAACATAACCAAATACATTAAAAAGGTGTATGTATGTATGTGTGCGTGTATATATATATATATATATATATATATATATATATATATATATATATATATTTAAATATGGATTCACTTCAGAAGCTCGAACTACTGAAATCTCGAATTTCAGTATTTCGCGCCCAAGAAGTGGAATCCACAAAACAATGAAAACTAAAAAACATGCGAAATTCAAAACCTTGAATACCGGAAGTATTGAATTTTGTGGTTTTACTACACACACGCACACCATCCACCACACAAACACACATACTACATGAAAGCAGGTGGGCAAGCACCCCTGCACCCCACACCCCCCTACTTAAATATTCTTACTCCGAGGTTGCACTACATACAAACACACACAAAACACCACCACACAAGCTACTTTCTCTTCGCACACACACATCACAGCAACAAAACACACTGACAAACACCACAGCCCCTACCCAAACCCCTTAACACACACACACTTACCTGAATACATGACCATAGCTGAAATTTAGAAGCGCAAAATTCAAAACCTCCGGTATTTGAGGTTTTAAATTTTGCGCTTCTAAACTTTTGCTTTTATGTGGATTCGGCTTCTTGGCCTTAAAATACTAAAATTCGAGATTTCAGTATTTCAAGCTTCTGAACGGAACCCATATATATATATATATATATATATATATATATATATATATATATATATGTATATATATATGTGTGTGTATATATATATATATATATATTTTTTTTTTTAACCAAAGAAAATGGATATAAAACAAAATTTTATTAAAAAAATTAAAAAAAAAAATCATTATATAAATATCTGTTAAAAGTCCATAGATCCCAATTGCAAAATAACATTCAGTGATATCATTTAGCCCCAGGGGAATGTCACACTGAGCTTGATCTGCTAATATAATCATTTAGTTTCAAGACTTGCACCCCAGCATCCTCCCCAGATAGGTACTGGAACCTTCTCACTTACATAAAATAAATTTTGTTTGAAGTTCATACAACTAGTAGAATGTTTATATAATGCATTGCTTACACCTTTTTCTTTATTGCATAGTAATGTTTGTATAACCTGATCCTGGGTTGCTTCTAAGTTTTACCAGTGTAAAAACCATGAGAGGAAGTACACATAGCAATATAAAATAACCCAGAGGTCTTACAATTGCATTTAAAGTTTTTCCAGATAATTCTAGGATATGATATTACAGAAATATTTATACTGCCGTATATGTACCTACATTGCAGACAAGAACCGCATTTGGACATACCATAATATCTGTAAACCTTACAGGGTTTTTCTACTATATTATTGATGTTTATGTTTTTCTTGTATACAAATGTTTGGGTAGAAAAGTCCACAATCAGGCCCCCTGTGAAATCTGTGAATACGTTCCAGTTCTTTATGATAAGCTGTTTAATCTGTTTGCTCTGATTCATTTATCCTAAAATAATCCAGTGCATATAGTCACCCATTTTTTTCATTATCTGATTGCCTCCTTAACTAGGTGTGGAGTTGGGAGATGCTGTATGCTCAGTAGGTACAAGGGGTAAAAACTCAACCTGGATGGAGTGTGAACCCTTGGGGATACACATACCCACGAATGCACACACACGCACACACACACACGCATGCACCCACGCACACACACACACACACACACACACACACACACACACACACACACACACACACACACACACACACACACACACACACACTGTGCTTGAGATAGATAATTGTCTACCTGTTCATACGATCAAGTGACAGATCCCAGTTGCAAAAAGAAATGCTCCCACTCTGTCAGGCCCTGGATGGGCTGTACCTTGCACAGTGTGTACAGGTTTGTAAAAGAAATAAGGAAAGTGGTAGCAAATTGCTGGAAGAAATCCAGTAAAAAGACACCACAATGGGACAGAGGAGGTAGGAGGAAAGATACAACCAAACACACTTGAGGAACTGTTACTCTTCCAACTAAAAGCAAATAATAACTAGAGGGTATGATATGGATGAACAAAATTATGCAGTGAGATAAAACATATTGCCCTAAAAAGGTTGGACAGATGGTGGAGGTGAGAGCAGGCATCCTGTTGTAGGACTCAATATGTGTTTTGATTTGTGAAATTACCTCTTGGAACAGTTTTGTGGATATCTGTAAAGGATTTCCAGAATAGATGGTGGAAAGATGCATAACAGTGACAGAAAAAGGGCATTTCTCACTGTTCTGAGAGACTGATCGGCAAATATACAGAGCTGAGAATATTTTTTTTGTTTTAAAGTTTGTACTGTTAGTTGCTGCTTAGATCTCTGTTGAAACTGTTTTCCCCACCCAACCCCCATTTTTTGCTGTGTCTTCAGTTGGTATAGTAACAGCTGCATTCAAATTGCTGGGACCTGTGTTCTGAGAGACTGCCTTACAGATTATCTGCAATTATAAAGAGCTGAGTATATATTTTTTTGGTTATAGAGTTTGTTAATTATTGCTTAGATCTATGTTGAAACGGTTGTCTCACTGTTCTGAGAGACTGATCGGCAAATATACAGAGCTGAGAATATTTTTTTGGTTTTAAAGTTTGTACTGTTAGTTGTTCCTTAGATCTCTGTTGAAACTGTTTTGTCCCACTCACCCTCCCTATTTTTGGTTTGTAGTGTTAAATTTGGTGGCTTTTGCAGTTGCCCGCCCCACTGTAGATTTGATCTTGGACACTCCCCCAGTCCCATCTCTTTACAACATTCTACCTAATAAATTCTTTCTGCAATTGCTTTTAGTCCTTTTTAATTTAATTGCATTTTTTTAAACTGTGTTTGGTCTTATATTGCTGCATACTCAAGCGTGCTAGCTTGCACTGCATGTGAATTGTTTTTTACTACTGTTTTTGCTACTTTTCTGTAAAAAAAAAAAAAAACTGTAAGCCTGTTTCCTATCTTTCCTGTAACTAGTGTTCCAGATACAGATTTGCTATATCCAGGACTTTATGTAAGCTACTGAGCCCCCCAAGCCTTTCTGTGTTGGAGGGAAGCCTTCTAGCTTATCAGTGGGAGTGGTAAGCACTAGGTATCCTGTCTACCACATAAGGAGTGGTTCTGGCCCAGAAATTGTAGTTACTGGCCATTTGGGCAATCTCTTCCATCTCTCTCAACTTTCTGATTTGAAAGCCTGCATTTGCACTTGTTTCTGTCCTGTAACTTGTCTAGTGGAGATACAGATTCTTAGTTTTAGCACTTAAGTTTGCTTGTTCATGCTCAGCACTTGTTCAGAACTTGTAAGCACTAAATAAGCTACTAATTACTATATCACTCTATCTTTGTCATTACCTAGAGGAAAACAGTTTTTGTACTTACTTTTCTCACTTGCTTAGAGAAAAACAGCTCTTGTACTCACTTTCCTCACTTATCTAGAGGAAAATTGTTTTTTATTCAGGCAAGTCTATCTGATGAATCTGGGTATCTTGAGGCAATGTAGAAATTGCCTCATGCACACTGACAACCCTCTCCTCCTACCACCCAACACTACAACCTGTGAGAGATGCACTTATCTAGCCAAACTGGAGGTAAAGCTCTCTCTAACCAAGACTGAACTTGACAGTCATGAGGAGAAGGTAAACATTTGCACCACACCACACTCATCACATAGTCTCCCTAAATCTATGCCACCAAAATCCACACACAGTAACACGAAAACATTCGCAGAGGCTCTCAATAATAATCTGTCTAAGCAACAGAGACCTCCAAATCAGAAATGCAAGCAACCTCCATCCCCCAACACAACACAAATGACACATAGCCCAAAGACTCAGTGTGCCACTCAACCACAGCCAATAAGGCAAAACAACGTACCCAACACACTAGTCATAGGTTACTCTATAGTCAGGCACACTGATGTCCCACTCACCAGGCTGGACAAGGAGAAGGTTACTGTCAGCTGCCTGTCAGGTGCCAGGATCCGCCACATAACCCACACACTCAGGTCACTCCACACCAAGTACAAATATGACTCTGTCATTGTCCATGTTGGTGTGAATGACTTAAGAAGTACCTTCATGGACTACATGAAAAGAGACATGGAAGAGCTCTCCAATCTTGTAGCCCAGGCAGGTAAGACAATAGCCCTGAGTAGCATTCTGCCATCGCCCAGAATGATACCGCAGTACAAAGACAAAATTATTGACTTCAACAATTGGTTAAGCTTCTGGTGTCATTCTAAGGGGATCCAGTATCTGTCTTCTTGGGATGACATGGTCGACAGACCATGATGCTTTGCCACAGATGGCCTGCACCTGTCGCACCTGGGATTCTGGATACTGGCTAAGGCTCTTGCTACCCCTATAGTGCCCTTTTTAGGCAGGGTTCAAATAACAAATTCACCACCATAACAGGAACAGGCAAACAAAAACTGAAGGTAATGCTACTCAATGCTAGAAGTCTAAATCTCAAAATGCACTCACTCGAGGCACTCCTTAAAATGGAGAACATTGATATCTGTACAGTGACTGAGACTTGGTTCAAGGCTCCAGAGAGCACCCCTGCACTACCAGGCTATAACTCATACCACACTTTTCGGCCATGTAACCTGGACCAAAACACAAAAAGCAGAGGTTTGTCCATATTCATTAAGGATATCCACACCTCCAGGCTAGTTGCTCAGCATAATGCATTCGAGGTTATCCAAGTGCAACTAACTCTAGGCAAAACTGCAATCCAAATTGTAGCTTGTTACAGATCCCCCACCATGCCCCAGGATTCCCACTCCTCTTTTCTTGATGTATTGGAAAATATTAGGGTTCAACCAAGCACCCTAATAATGGGCAACCTCAACTACCCCATCATTAACTGGGAAAACTACTCATGTACCAACTCCTTAGACCAACGCTTTCTGGAATTCATAAACTCCAATGCCCTAGATCAACTTATCCACACCCCCACCACGGGCAACAATATCCTAGACCTAGTCATTACCAACATGAGTGACCGGTGTTCCACATCTGAAGTCAACTCCTCGTTGGTCCGATCCAACCATAAGCTTATCACCCTTAATATCCACATCGCGCCCCCACCCCCCATTAAGGAAACCACAGTAAAAAATTTCTCCAAAGCCAACTTCATGCTTCTTAAGACAGAAGTGGTGAACTTCATGACATCCATGCAGATGGAGAATACAGTTACAACTGCTGAATCCTACACAAATGCACTCTATAAGCACTTACACGAGTGCATGGATCGTGCTATCCCAAACAGAACCAAGACACTATCCTCCAAAAAAAGGAAGCCAATCTGGTGGTCCCCTGCCATAAACAAACTGTACAACAGAAAGAAGACACTGTTGCAAAAGAGAGTAAAATCCCATGAGTGGAGGAGCTCCCTGGTCAGCCTCAGTAAGAAGCTGAGATCCCTTATAAGATGCTCCAAAGCTAGCTTCAAAAACAAAATTGCCACTAAATCCAAGGACAACCTCAAAGCATTCTATAGCTATGTCAAGACTCTAGATGGCAACACCCAGATCTGCTCTGAGTTACAGCACAAAGGCACAAAAATTGTAGAACCAACTGATATAACCAACATCCTGGCAGATAGGTTCAGTGCTAACTTTACCCCCTCTCACACCCATAGGGCCTATATCTATACAGGAAGAATGCAGAGTCCCTGCAATCACAACTGTGCAGGTAAAAGCTGCACTCTCTAAAGCCAAAAACACAGCATCCATGGGACCGGACAACATCCCAGGCTGCGTTTTACATGAACTTCAGAATGAACTGGCTCCCCACTTAAGCACCATGTTCAATAATAGCCTAACATCAGGCTTTGTGCCCACTGAATGGCGCACAGCAACAGTTAGCCCTCTCCACAAAGGGGGAGCCACCACTGATCCCGGGAACTATCGACCTATTAGCCTGATGAGCCTGGTCTGCAAGGCATGGAATGTATCATCATGGAACTCATAAACAAAGACATTGGTAACCTCCAAACTCTAGATCCCACACTGTTCGGGTTTCTGAAAGGCAGATCATGCCTTCTGAACCTGATCGACTTCTTTGAGGCAGTCACCAAAGCTGTGGATGAGGGTAAAGCGGTTCACACAGCCTATCTTGACCTCGCCAAGGCTTTCAACACCATCCCCCATTCTGGAATTATAGCTAAACTCACTAAACTAGCTATAAATCCCTACATCACAAGATGGGTTGCCAACTGGTTCACTGACAGAACCACACTGTAAAAGTTGCAGACTCCAAATCTGACCTCAAGGCAGTGACAAGTGAAGTGCCACAGGGTTCCGTCCTGGGACTTCTCCTGTTTGGTATCTACTTCTCTGAAGTACAGGCTAACACAGAAGGCCTCTGGCTGACAAAGTTCGCAGATGACTGCAAACTTGGAGCCATAGTCAAGTTCCCAAATGATGTGGATATCCTACAGAAGGGCCTCACTGAGACAGATGCCTGTTGTCAGAGCCATGGCCTCAAGTTCAATGCCAAAAACTGCAGTGTCATCCCCTTTGGTAAAAACTCTGTACCCATAAACTACCACATAAGCAGCAATCTACTTAACACCGAATGCATGATAAGAGACCTTCGGACCCAGGTGGACAATAGTCTCTCCTTTGATAGTCACATAGCCACAGTAGTCAGGAAGTCCTTCTACGTGGCACACCTCATCACAAAAGGGTTCTCATTCAGGAAAAAAGAGGTCATTGTTCCCCTTTACTCGACACTCATTAGACCCATTATAGAGTACAACACCCCTTTTGGAATGTACCTCACAAGACATATGAAGCAGCTGGAAAGGCCACAGAAGTACCTCACAAAGAGGATTACTGGCCTCAAACAAATGCCCTACACTGACCACCTCAAAAAACTCCAGCTTTACTCCGTAGCATATCGCCTACTCCGAGGTGATCTCTGCCTAACATATAAAGCTATGTCAAACCCAGAGCTGTTGGACATGCTACACCTAAAGAAATCCCAATTCCTCCAAGCTACACACTCTAGGGACCTAAACCTTGTCACCACAATAAACAGGACATGCTGGAGGGATAGATTCCTGTCCCAGAGACTTCCTTTACTCTGGAACAAGGTACCCATCTATGTCAAGCAAAGTTCTTCATTAGCACTCTTCAAGAAAAATCTTGATGAGTGGATGGAAATAGGAAATACACCCTGGGGATCACTTCTGTGTCTCTGCTGGACAGTGGCACAGGAAAATAACTTTCTTGGGTGGCGTAAGCTATGGTACCTTGCTGGCTAGGCTGACGTAGGCCCTTGGGCCAATAGCATTGTACCTACCTATGAACCTATGAACCTATAAGAAATGAGGTAAGGGGAAATGAGTATGGTTGGGAATTATACATTAAAATGCACTTAGAGAGCAATGTACAGAGATATATTATCTTCTCCTGCCACCAAACAAACGTAATGTATGCAATGCAATGCAACAGTATACTCAGATATGGGTGTTATTTCCAAGTTTGATTTTCAACCAAACATCACTGGCATCACAAGATGCAATACATGTGATGAGAGAAACTTCATACTGACAATTAATTTCCCATGCTGCACAATGGCTTTGTTTGCTCATCGCCCTACAGACACATAGTTGTACACTGAATGAAACTTCCTTAGAGAATGTGTATAATTCAAACAGTTATCCACTACTGTGACATTGTCATGATCTTATTAATATTTTCTATATTACATAACATATATTACACCTATATATGCATGCCATAAAGGAGACTAAAAACAGACCTGGGGGTTTACACTGAATCAGGTGCGCTGAGTATGTGTATGTAGGACTACAGGCTGCCAAAGTACAGCCTGTGCAACTCCTACCGTGACTTGATAACACAGGAACTCATAAGTGTGCACATGTACTACTGTAGGATACTGTGGTGCAGTACAAGCATCCCATACCAGGAACCTGAAGGGATAGATTTTTCACAAATTTTTTCTAAGATGCTATGACACAAGTCTCTATACACCCTACCAGGAACTTAGCGAAATAGGTACTCTGTTGTGTGACTATATAGTCATAGTGAAGCCCATATACCATCCTGCCAAGAGATGAATGCTCACAAATGCTTCCTTGACCTCCTTCATAATGTCATGTGGAGAAAAGTGCTTTTACATGTACTCCGTGCAATACTACAAGATGCCTTGGTGTATCCCAGGGACCTATGCTATGGGCAGAAGGGCATATGTATTTTCAAATGTGCCCATGCACTGCTCTAATATACCAAGCTGCAGCTCACATCCCCTATTAGCATGCACCCTCAGGATCATGTGAAATAAAAAAAAGCCATGTTAAAAAATTCATATTGCCTTCATACATGACACACCATAGCTTTGCTGCCCAGTATATCATCTGACAAATAGACATCCATTATAATGAGCATTAACAGCGAATAGTGGAGATGGAACCTCCATCCTTTTCTATGTGGTACTCTGTCACCTTCAGCTTTTGCATATTTTACTTATTATACAATGTATCCTGATTTTGCTTTTTGTATACATGATATCATATATTTATCCAGGGAGATGAGTACATAAGCATAGCAAAGTGTCCATGCAATGTTGCTTGTTAGCTTGACAAAGTCCATGCACTTCCCTTGCCAGCAGCATGATGACTCTGGTACTCACATGTGTCCCCATGCAGTAGTATAAGATATTAAAGTACAGTACATACACCTCCCTGTCAGAAACCTGAGAATATATGTGCCCCAAAGTCTGCCCATGCAGTGCTACATGCCAGGGCATTAATGGTCACCAGTGAGATGCAGTGCACTACAAAAATACTGTGACAGACCTTACATTCTCCTTTGAGGAACAGAAAGATAAAGGTAGTCTTAAATGTATGAATGCTTCTTTAACAAGATGGCATGGTGCAGATCATGTATCCTCCTATGAACAAGAAATCATAAGTGCTCGTTGGTGTTGTTTATTAACTGCAACAAGAAACCATAGTTGAAATCACTACATTCCAGACAAGAAAATAGGGATGTTGGCACACACAGGTGTAAATGTGCAATGTTGTAAGATTCCATGGTATAGGTCAAGGACCTCCCTCCCGGGGACATAAGGACATAGCTGATTCTATTTGTATACATACGACACTTTAAGATACTGTAATGCATGTTCCACAACCCTC
Source organism: Protopterus annectens (assembly GCF_019279795.1). Classification (NCBI taxonomy): domain Eukaryota; kingdom Metazoa; phylum Chordata; order Ceratodontiformes; family Protopteridae; genus Protopterus; species Protopterus annectens. The sequence goes on along the minus strand of NC_056745.1, from coordinate 590,496,294 downwards.
TAAGAGGGACTCAAGGACATAATCACTCAGAAGTGTGCCCATTCAGCATTACAAGAAGCTATATTACAACCCATTCATTCTCTAACAGGTACACAAGGACATGGGTGTTCACAAGTGTGCCCAAATAAGCATGTAAAATGGGAAGACGCCATAGTAAAGTGCCTGCACCCCTACCAATAGCATGATTGCAAAAGGACTATAGTGTATAGCAATGTAGCATGGCACAATTCCATAGTGCGGCAGATGCTTCCCCCAGGAACATAATAATGTAACTGTCCACATTTGTATTTTCATTAATATAGGTCATCACATCTACTTTTGCCAAGTTACTATTCATATTACATACCCTATGCCTGGCATTATCTCAACAGCATCTGCTTCCTTCCTGGGGCTCTTAGCTATAAAATATTTGCAAACAATTATGATTTTTATATCTCACATGTGTTAAAATATATACTCACCCAGGTCCTTCAGTGGATGAAATCAATGAAATATATCACTGTGACCATTAGCTATGCATTCATTCATTTGAGTTATCACAGTTATACATCTGTGGTGTGCACACACAATAAAGTGGATGCTCTCAGTGGGCAGCATATCCAGGTATGTGTATGTGTGTGTGTGTGTGTGTGTGTGTGTGTGTGTGTGTGTGTGTGTGTGTGTGTGTGTGTGTGTGTGTGTGTGTAAGAGTTTATGTATAGGGAGGGTGACGACACAAGTTGCTGTGACCAACTATAATTTGAGACTATAATGGTTGGGTAAGCGGTTGTCTGTGGATGAAAGCAAACATGGCATTAACTGATCCTCTTGTCAATTGCTCAAGTAAACAGTCATCATTATGGCTTCGCAGAATTACTATGTATTTGCATGAATAAGATCCAATACTTTACTGTGGATACTGTTTTTTTCAGAGTTGGAATACAATTCTGTGGCCCTTTGGTTTTTATCATAATCATATATCTGATGTGTGCAGTCAGCAAATGGACTATTGTTTCTCTGTTCAGAGGATATCTGTGGATGACTATAACTGACCCTGATCTCATTTACTCAGTTAAAAATTCATTCTGGATTTGCAGGATTAATGTGTATTTGTATGAAGTATTGTTTAATAATGTGCCCATTGTTTGTTAAAATCAAAATAGGAACTCATTACTGTAATCACCAATTATATCACAACCAGACATCTGAGTTGTACACAATCAACAAACCAGCTATAACTGCAGGGTATGGAAGCTCTTGGTGGTTTACATTGACTGATCCTGCATTATATACTTAAGTTAAACAGTCATTATTCTGGCTCTGCAGGGCTATTTTTTGTAGGTTGCTATGATTATTGTTTGGAAAAAGATTAAATACATTGCAGTGGTCATTTTATTATTACACTTAGAGAACTGAGATGCACACAATCATGAAAGTTACGAGAATTACTGGATGGAAAGGAGGGGTCTTAGAAAGTGGCTGGCCATACTATCATTTCCTGAAGTTTAACAGTCATTAATATGCCTTTGTAGGACTCAGGAACATTTCTGTGAAATAAATTGGAATACTTTACTGGGGATATTTTCTGTGTAAAACAAATTTCAAATACAAATACATTACTGTGTCCATTAATTTTTTAACACACTAATACCTTTGAGGTGTACACAGTCAACAAAGTAGCTATACCTGCTGGGTACAGGACCATCCTGTGGATGATGTTGATTTATCTTGCTGACATTTGTTCAAGTAAACTATCATTTTTTTTCAGGACTAATGAGACTTTGTATGCAGCACTTTGGATACTTTACAGTGGCTACTGTTTGTGTGAAATGAAGATGAACTACATCACTGTATCCATTTTATAACAATAAGACATCTGACATGATTATAGTAAGGAAAGTAGCTATAATTGTCAAGTACAATGCATGTTTGTAGTTTAAAATGATTGACACTACTGTCAGGATCATATTCAGCAAACTGTCTTTGTAGAACCAGTATTCATTTGTGTATAGTAAGCTAAAATAGTTTACTGTGGCCATTTCTATACATGGTCTTATATCTTAGGTGTGTACAATCAAGTGGTTGCAATTGATTGATACAGACACTAGAACATTAGTGTGTGTGTGTGTGTGTGTGTGTGTGTGTGTGTGTGTGTGTGTGTGTGTGTGTGTGTAGGTTACAATGTGGCGGTTACAATGTGGCAATAATTTATTTCAGTTTAATTGCTCAATTGGTTATCTTTGACAGTTTGGGCAGGACGTGTATAATAGCAAATGATTACTTGTGCAGTGATGCAATGAGTAATATTGCCAGCTCACAGCTCTTGATTTTTGGTTGTGATTCTTTGTTTGTGGAGCTTGCATATCTACTCTGTCAATGAGTCTCTGAGTTGGTTTCCTCAAAGTGCCTGACCTTCCTCCAACATTCCAAAGCAAATTGCAAGTGAACTGGAAATCCAGTTGTTGCCTCCAACCATGCAGTGTGAATAGACTGTGTGTGTGTGTGTGTGTGTGTGTGTGTGTGTGTGTGTGTGTGTGTGTGTGTGTGTGTGCGTGTGTGTGTCTGTGTGTGTGTGTGTGTGTGTGTGTGTGTGTGTGTGTGTGTGTGTGTGCGCGTGTGTGAGTGCATGTGCATACTTGGATGTATTGTGTGAAAGTCCTCACTTGTCAAGGACAGTGTCAAATTTTTTCATTTGTCTGAAAGGGGCAGTGTCAGAATGTAAGCACATGTGAGAATGTGAGAAAATAATATCATCTGCTTTATTTGTGGACGCACACACATTATTGGAGGCATATGCACATCTCTTCTGATAAGCAGGAAAAAAACAGCTTACAAGTAATCATCTTTCAGGAATAAAACTTTAAATGTGTTACAGAATATCTAGGTCCTCAAAGCTTCTGTGGTTAACATGTCCTAGAACTCCCAGTTGTATAAGGTGATTTCAACATTGTCTTAGTAGGGGAGTACATCTTTAACCTCTTCCCTGTATCCCCCAGTCTAAAGCTGACCCTGATCAGAGGTGTGTACTAAAATGTATTATAGCATGTGTGGTGGTGGAGACTCTGGTTATTTTTTTTCAACTTTCTTTACAATCAAACGTCAAACGTCTGCACAAGTAGTCACTATAGCTTGTCTAGGATAAGTTTACTGTCTAGAAGGAAAAAATTGGAATGTTTTGCTGGTAGCATGTTTTCACCTTTCAGACAACCACATATCAGAGGTGTATATAAGTGGCAGATAGCTCATGCAATCAGAATAATTTGTTCCTCTGTGCAGAAAGTCATAATAAGAATGATAGGATGCAGGATCAAAATAAGTGGAGAATCCAAACTGAGTGGTAGCCCTGTATTATATACTGGAGCAATCTGACAAAGTAACAAGAAATGCAGGGTGAAATATAGACATCAACAGTGTACCTCTGATAAAGCATGCCATTCAGCAAAAACAGGTTAACATGATGGGTATAGAAGATTTGGACAATGTGTAAGCATCTGTTATGCAGAGCAGCATTAGGGGGGGGTCAAGAAATTAACTGCCAACATCAAATGCTGTAATGCTTGTACCAAATCTGAAACTGCTAAGGAGCAGCAAAATCATCTGCTGTAAAGTGTGCAAGCAAATGCCAATTCGGAGAGTGTTATAATAATTCACTTGAATTGGCAAGACAAAGTTTCTCAGGTGGAACAGCACAGTATAGTGCAGTTTTTAACAAAAGTGGACAGTATGCATAAAGCAGAAACCCATAACCAAAACACTTGAATTAAAACATGTAGCAATACTAGCAGAAATTATCCAGAAACTCTATGTGTAAGTGAGAGCTTAGAAGACAGAAGCAGTGTGTAGCATAAAATACAGACTGCATGCATAACAGACATTTTAGCTGATTTAGGAACTTTCAATGTCAAAAGAATATCAGTTTTAGCCAAGTGTTCACATGAATGATTTTAGTAACAAAAAATGGTTGCCATTTTCCAAAAATTACCAAAGAATAGATTGGTTTCAGGAAGGCAGGGTAACCCTGTCTTATCAAGTTAAAGTTAATTTAAATGCAGAAAAGGTTAACTTAAAACCTTATAGCATAGACTTACAAAGGAAGGCTATATAGGAATTAATAAAGAAATGGCTTAAACAGCAGTGATCTGGGACTCAAAAATTTAGTGCAACAGCCCTACGGTGTTGGTCCCAAAACCTAATGGAACCATTAGGGGCTGTAGTGATTAGCAGAGGCTGAACAGCATTTCAGACTTGGACAGTTAAATAAATCAAAGACTTAGATGAGTCACCAGTAAAAATATTTCACCATTGAAGTGGAAGAGAAAGAAATAGTTCCTGGACAGACTTTTAAACACATTTCTGTTACTGTACTGAGAAGTTCAGTAGTTTTAGAGTACAGTTATGTGAGGACTGAGGAAATGCTAGAAAGAATGGAGAACACAAAATTGACATTAAGTGGATTAAAGCCATTTGAAGTATGGCACCAGCTTGGCTTGACCCATCACAATGTGGATGGCATATCAGAAGCATATAGGGGGGTTGGCATAATGGTTAACGTGTTTACCCCACAGATACAAAGTACAGGGTTTGACTTTCACTCTGAGGGAAATCAACTAGCCTTAAAATAACCCACAAGGGCAGATAACCTATGACCTTTGAACTTATAAAATGTGTATAAAGCAGTACTTTAATACTTGATTTAACCCAGACAGCTTCATATCCTCTCTAAAGAGCTGCAACTGGGAACCACTCAGACAAATTGCCCTAGAAAATGCTGTTAAATTCTTTAATACCACATTCCTAGATATACTAAACTGTCATGCACCACTCAGCACTATTAGATTCAAAGCTAATTATACACCCTGGTTAAGTAAAGAATGTAGATCTCTGCTCAAAGCAAGAGATAAAGCTTGTGAAGTATTTCTTAAAAACAGATATCAACCCTCAAAACAAACTTTCCTAGAACATAGAAACAAAACAAAGAAATTAGTTAAACTTGACAAAATCAGCTACTACCATAATATTCAAAAAAAGTACCAAAATAACCCACAAAAATTTTGGACTGCCATAAATAACACCTAGAGAAAGAATGACACCGATGTTACACTGCCAGTTAGTCATTGCTCATTTTTGGTGGTACACACACTTTGTAATAGTACTAGTAAACTAAACAGTATAAGTTAACGTTTTTCCAATGGGGTTCATATGGATCACCCCTTAGAAAAACATTTGTTTTTAATTTGTATAATGCATACTTCTAATATAACCACCTGCATTATGAGAATATTTGTAATCAAGTATTCCTTAAGGAGCTCTTGTGGCTAAGCTATTGTGATATAACCTCAGATGTATCAAAGAAGTATAATGGATGCAACATTTCAGAGATTTCTTGGAAAAATGTGGTATTTTAAGAAAATTATATCTAGCACATTAGAAATAATTGTGCTGCAAAGATATCTTTTATACCTACACATAACCCAATGATGGAGTTGTGAAAAGAGTTATGAAATGTTCAAGAAACAAGCTACAGCTGCACCGATATTTAAATATTAACAGTTGAGTAAGCCAATTGTGTTGCCAGTCAGAATGGTATATGAATTCTAATCATAACAGAACATAGATCAGTTACCAACGAAATTATCTGTTAATTAACTGGAATTGAAAAATTCCATTAATATACCAGAAATCTGACAGCAGAACAGCAGAAATTATAGTGAACCCTGGTATAGCAAACCAGTTCTGCTGAAAAATCACTTTCACCAAATTGATTTTTCCCTTTTTCTCCTGCTGTCTGACATTGGACTTAGTATATATAAATTATGGGATGTGGGAACATCACCAGGGATTCCCCCTTATGGGATTTTGATTTGGTAAAAGGGGTTTTCATCAGATTTTTTTTTTTCATTGGGACTCAATGTATTGCCCTTTGTAAGCTGACATGATAACATTTTGTGTGTTGTAAAGAAGTACACATGGAAACAGACCATATATCCTTGGACGGCATATTCAGTGTTTGTTGTACAAAATAGCTCTGAGACTGAACAGGATATTACTTAATCTACAGAAGAATGATCTGAAAGTTAAATATGTAACAGGTAAAGATTTGCACATAATGGGCATGTCATGGGGATATTATATAGAGATTCAAGTAGAATTCCTGGAAATGCAGCTAGGGTAATCTTTGTTTAATAACTTTTTTAACCTATTTTTGATTGTGGCACAACTGATCATGAGCTGCTCCCAGTGCTTCTCCTTGATTGCCAGCTCTATCAACCCTCCCATCTCCCTTGGATTTGTTCTGGTAATATTTGGGGTTGGAAAAGATACTGAGACATCTCACGGCAGTGTCATGCTGTTGCTGAGGGGGCGTTCTTGCCTAATAAACCCTCCCCTGCATCTGTCTGGTAACACCCAAGGAGCCAAGAGAGAATTTATTTCTTTAATTTAAAAGAACCCATAAATCTTATATCTGTAAACTGTTATTATAAGTATGAAATGATCATAACCTCTGAAACAAGAGAAAATGTGCAGCAAGATCTTTATTATGTGAATGCATTCCATTGTTATCATATATGTCAATTGTCTGGAGTACAAAAGTTAAGAATTTATAAGAATTATACATTAGTAGGAATTCAGGAATATAACATCCACACTATATGAGTCAAATTTAAAATGTGGAATCTTTTCAGATAGAAATAAATCTTTTGAGAAAGAGTAGAAGACAAAGCCATGAGAAATATCATGTCTCTATTCTGAAATTAATAAATACTTCATTGGAAGGATGCATTCCTTCACCATCTTAGTTGTTCATTGGTTGAAAGGCTAAAAACTGATTATCTACTTCAGCTGATTTTATGATTTCTAAAAAACAATTCAAAATAAAGGTAATGACAGAAAATATCAGCAGGAACAGAGAAATAATTATGACAGAAACTGCAAGTGATGACCTTCATTACATATGGAGAAAAAGTAATGGTATGACTGCTGTGGGAACATTACAGCCCAATGCTGAAGTAGCTGGTAATGTACCTGGACCAGGATATGCTGCTCAAAGGAAAGACAGAAAACTGTACAAGAGTTAGAGACTATTTCTGGTTTCCTTGCAAATGGCCATTGTATGCAAACCCACTGAAGTCCATGGAAGACTGATGACCATAACTGTCACAGATAACACCGTCACAAAAGAAAATCTCAACTGTCCAGAATTTTACAGCAGGTCTAGATTTTTGTCTCATATTTTTGATCTGGGCCTCATAAAATTTGTGTTTTTCTGACAAATCACTGAGGAAAGAAGATATTTCATATACTTCAGAAAATGCATACTAACACAAATATTGTTATTCTAGCAACTTTCTAAGTTTATTAGCTCAATATTTAAAATCTCTGTCTATTTTTGGGCTTTTGTACCCTCAAGATTTTAAGCTTTGTTCAGACTTTTTGTGCTAAGAGGTTGAGAAGTATGACTGAGGAATGAGATGTGATAGTGAAAAGTTACAAAAAGATGCTTCTCTAGCTTATTCACCAACTAAAGTTTCATTCAGATGGAAATGCAGCTGTAAATGGGGATCTGCACTATTAAATATTCTGATTTAATTGTGCATTCAAGAAACCAGATATATGTATGGGCAGTTCAAGAAATGAGCATGATGCTAAAGACTTAAAACTGGAAAAAAAATTTCATTATGACATGTTTATTGATGTGAGCAAATGATCGTATATATTTTGATATAAAAAGTCCATGACATGCTTTTTGCAGAATAGGGGTTATTTAAAATAATCAAAGTAATATAATGCATGGTAACTCATAAAAGGTATATAATATATGTGTATACATCTTTTATAAATATTAAAAATGGGGTATAACATATGAATATAGCTTTAAATCCTAATGGTTATGTAAAGAGAATTTGTATGCCATGTGGTATACATTCTTACTAAAAAATGTATGAATAAATACTTTATGAAGACTAGAAGCTCATTACCATTATCTCTGCTGCGTAGGATAACAGTTTTTTTCATAAAAAGGACACTTCATCAATATTCTAGTTCACCAAAAATATCTCACTTGCCCTAAAGCCAACAAACCTTGTGATACACTATATTATGTAGCCTTGAACAGGAGCTGTGGTGGGCTTCCTCTATAGCATCCATAGCTGTCATCTTTTTAATGTCCACCTTCAATCATCAATTATATAATGAGCATTATGATGCCAAACAAACAAATGGCACATAAGTCAAGGTGAGGGTCAGATACTGTTTATGTTGATGTTGTAGGTACAGAGAATTGTGCTGCAGCATATTTCATGAGCATAGGTCTGATGCTGCCACACTGTGGGCTGTGTTTCCAGATTTGCCTGCAAATATGGTTGGCAGCTAGTCAGAAGTTGTCACTGCAAATCTAATCTTTGTGGCAGATAGTAATAATGCCATTGTGTAGAAAGTAAATTTAAGCAATTTGTATATGATGCTAGGGTCCAATGACTGAACTCACACTGTCCAGTTTTGTGGTATTGTGGGCTGAGCTTGACAGACAGTATCCAATACAGGCTTAACCTCTTGTCATTGTTACAAGTATTTTGTTTAGAGATGGACACATTCATCATCAGGTACATCTGCCTCAGGATACTTGTTTTACGTTAAAGACACCTGCTCTTGTTTGTGGTATACCAGTTTATATTGCTGTTGGTGGCATACTCACAGATGGTGTTACCATTTTATGGAAAATGTGCATGCTAATCAGTTAAAAGCTGCACACTGGAACTCACTGAAGATACTTGACTAATCAATCATATGCAAGTAGAGAACAAGTGAGAGTAAGTTATGATTGTCCTGATGTGCAGGCAACATTCTGTTGCTCAATGCCTTGATTGAAAACTGCATGGCATTAACATGGCATTATCATCTCCCTTGCTAATATCAATCAAATGTTATCAGCCATTGATTCTGGGAAAATGGTCACATTGCATACACCATAGTACTGGCTAATCATGAGGTGGCTACAGTCCACTCACTCCAGATAGCTGACATTACAGGAAAGTACTACAATCTCAGGATGTAACTAGTTGATCACAAGACTAGGTAGCAGGCCATGACTCATAGATAACAGCCCTGCCACCACTTCATGACAGTCCCTCTCTATGACTTTTAATATTAAAACAATGCAGCTTAGTAATGGACCAGTGGTAGGCAGACCTCCAAGGACATTTGTCAGACTCCACAGCATTAGCAAGGGTACAACTGTGGAATCATCACACACACGCGCGCACACACACACACACACACACACACACACACACACACACACACACACACACACACACACACACACACACACACACACACACATTATGCAATCCTTTGTAACTGTGCTAAGGCAGAGTTTTATTATTTATTCTCTCACAGCAGCACTGTCATAAAATGTGTGCAGTGAGCAATTATAAAGGGGATCTCTTTATGTCCTAGGCTGGTCACCTTTAAGCTTAATGATGACACCTTTAAGTTTGAACCTTAAGATAAGTATTATATTGCTATATTTCATCATGTCAGATGTCTTTCAAAGACTGTGTATAAGATTTATTTATTTATTTGTTTTTTTGTTTTTTTTTTAAATGGGTACATAGGATGGTCAGAGTCACTTATCAACTATGACCCTGGGCCATGAGGCACAGTAGAATGTGACATTAATAGTAATTACAAATGTAAGTAAAAACACATAAAAGTAATAATCATATCAGGCACAGTATTTATTACATGAACTCGGAACAAATGCAAACGTAATCAGTTTTGGCATAATATTTTAATATATTAAAGAAAACACAAGTTTTAAAAAATAATTCAGCAGGTAACATTGATTGTTACCTGATGAATCAGTTTTGAGAAAGTGTAAGTGCTGTTTCATAAATTAAAATACTCAGTTCATTATTCCACAGCTGTTTTTTGTTTTCACTGCTTTAATCTTATCTGGCTCGATTACATGCTATGCTGTATTTCTCTATTAAATGTAAACATCCTACAAAATATTTTAGCTGATTGGTAGTTTAGGCAAAAAAGTTGCTAAAGTTGAATTAACCGATTTATCTAAAAATGACTAGCATGTTTGATATTTTATATTCACAGACTTTGATGTTTGAAGAAATGAGCTTAGTTGAGTGAGACATGACAGAGTTTGCAGAAGTCTACTAAATGTAGATATAATGTGTGTGTTAGAAGCTAAATAAAGTATGGTGCATTCTATGATTGGCAGCTACTTTTCTTTTTTTATAATCAATTTTTATTGAATTTTATAAATATTACATTTTTACATTTAATATAACAAGTTCAAAACAATATGTGTAACAATAACTATATACAATATATAATGCCCATAACACATGTAATGACCTTTTATATTTACATTTTATCTAACAATTTTTTTAAGTTTTATCCAAGATATTTTCTTATGTGTCATTCTATTAGTTCTTAAAGATAGAGTTTGCAATTCCCTATAACATACAGTCTTAGCTATCTGTAAATAAAAGAATCTTATTAGACTTCCAATTTATTGTGTTAACTTTTCTTGCTATTGCAAGCAAAGACCAAAGAAGATGCACTTGAGTATCTGGAATACATGTAGGTATCGGGGCATTAAATAATAACAGTGAATCTGAGATTTTGCACTTATCTGACCACAATGCTTTTATAAAATCTTTAAACTCTAGCCAGTATTGGTTTATATTTTTGCATTTAACAAACATATGTTTCCAGTCTGCACATAATGTCTCCACACCTCCAGCATTTATTAATACCATTTTTTGAGATTATTGTAACTCTATAAGCGGTGATAATAAATTTCCATGAAAAAAATTTCCAAAAGAGAGATGTTGTATGTTTAATTGATTTAAGTATTAATTTTTTATCATTTTCTGAAAAGCTGGAATTATTGATTTTTTCAGAGTAACTCCAAAACGTCCTTTCTGGTATTTGCAGATATAATTTTAGAGTTTTATGTATTTTTGATATTGAAAGGGTTTTATTACTATTTAACATATTTATTTCACATAGAAGTAGTAGGATTTTAGGCAAGGATGGTATGTTAGACATTTGATGTAGTTTAAATTCATTTATAATGTATTCTCTGAAAATTTGTATATTTAACCAATTATTATTATTTTTATTATATCTGGCCATAAGGGAGTTTGGTTCTTGAATATTATTATTTATCAAAAATTAGTGCCAATGATCTAAACCATTGCTTTCCATATCTCTGATTTTGGGTACATTGAATGAATCAAGACATTTCTTAGTATATACTATAGGAAACATTAAAAAATTAAAGTTTTCCATCAGATATGTTTTATTTAATGATTTTTTTTTAAATTTACTTAATATACATTTAAGAAATGGGGACGTTTTTATTTGTGTTATACATATAATCTTTTAACACTAGAAAGAGTTTAATGTTTTCTGAAAACATACTTATTTCTAATTTTGAATCTATATTTGTAAGGAGAGAAGTTATATGAAGATTTTTCCAATTTGATGTATAATTAGGGTTTAACTATTGTGTTACTAATTTAAGAGTTATAGCCTCTGCATATAGCTCTAAATTTGGAAATGATATTCCTCCCTCATCCCAATTTTTATAATGCCATGCATAAGCAATTCTTGTTTTTTGTGGAAACCATAAGATTTGTAACAACATAGAGTTTAGTTGTTTTATTAATTTAATTGAGGGTGAAGCTATTAGTGTTTGAAAAAAGAACAAAATATTTGGTAGAATGATCATCTTTATTAAGACAAGTTTTTCTTCTAAAGAAAAAAACATTTTATTCCATCTATCTATATATTCTTTCACCATGACTACCAACTTTTTATAGTTTGTATTTATGGTTTCTTTCCAAGATTATTTTATTGATACCCCTAGGTATTCAAGCTTGTCATTTAACCAGTTAAATTCACTATGATTTTTTAATTTACTATCTATCCTTTTGTTCAATATTAAAGTTTCTGTTTTCTCTTGGTTAAATTTTAGGCCATAAATCATTTCAAATGTTTGAAGTGCTTGTTTAATATGATCAATAGATGAATTTGTATCTCCAATTGTTAATAAAATATCATCCGCAAAAAGTTGTATTTTTTGAATTATAGTTAGACTTAACATTAAAATCTCTTATTTTATGATTTTTCTCTTATGAAATTGGCCAAAGTTTTCACAGATAAAGCAAACAATAAAGGGGATAGCTGACATCCCTGTTTGGTTCCTCTAAAGATTTTAAGAGGAGCTGATAAGAAGGCCCCAATTTTGACATATGAAATTGAATTTAAATGTAGTCTGCTTAAGAGATTTATAAAATCAGATGAAAAAAACATAGATATCAAGTGCCTTAAATAAATAGGACCAGTTTATGGAGTCAAAAGCTTTATTTAAATATAAACTAATGATTGATAGTTCTTTTTTGTTTTTATTTGCATGCTCTATTAAGGAAAGTAATCTTATAATATTGTCTTGAACCTTTTTATTCAAAATAAAACACGTTTGATCATCATTTATTAGATTAGGTATTAACTGATTTAGTCTGTTAGCAAGAATTGATATAACAATTCTGTAGCTACATTTAACAATGATATTGGACGATAAGATGCTACTAAAGTAGGAACTTTTACATGTTTCAAAATTGGAGATATCATGGCATATTTCCAGGAAAGTATTGAAAATTCATCTTTCTTAAATCCTTCAAAAGCTTCTAATAAAGTCTGCAGTACTTCATCTGGTAATATTGTATATATTCCCCAATTAAACCATCTAGACCTGGTGATTTATTATTTTTTATGTTCAAAATTCTTTCTATTAGTTCTTTTAAAGTTATTGCTTTGAACAATTTAGTATTTTGTTCTTTTGTTATTTTTTTTTAATATTAACTTTTAAGAAATCATCTCTTATATCATTGTAATCAGTACTTACATTCTCTTGGTTTATAATTTCATGGTGTTTTCTAAATACTTCTAGAATGTTTTCTATGTCTGAAACATATTTGTGTTTGTTAGTTGTTTCATCTTTAATCTCTGTTGTATGTTTAGAGATAGATAACATTGTTGATTTTACTGCTAATCTATGCATATTTTTTAGGATTTACTGAATAGGATTGCAATTTAAGTCTTTCTAAATTTATTGTAACTTGATGATTTAAGATTTTTAAATATTGTAGATTAAGTTGTTTTAGTTTATTTTTAGATTTTATGTCGTTAGCATTTATTTTGCTTTTTAAAAGATCAATTTTTGACTGCAATCTGATTAATTCACTTTCCCATTCTTTTCTCTTGTTCAAATACCAATTTTTGATTTTGCCAAATAGATAAGATTTTAAAAAGTCCCATACTATTGCTTTGGAAGTTATATTATTGTCATTAATATCCAAAAATAATTTTATTTCTTTTAGTAGACACTCTTTAAATCCCTTTAATTTAATAATATAGGCTGGGATTCTTTGCCAAAATATAAAATTATTACGTATGATATTAATTTTAAAGAATATGGCATTATGGTCAGACATCAAGCAGGAGCTAATAAAAACTTCTTTTATCTTTGAGTATAACCTATCAATCACAAATACTCTGTCAATAGTAGTTTGAGTACCAACTCTAAAGGAATAATGAGTATAATGTAGAGCATTTGCTCGTTTTAAATCATAAATATCTTTCAAATTCAAATTATTACTGAAATTAATAAGTTTTTTTGCAGGAGAAGAGATTCTAAAGTTATCATTTTTGGTAGTATCATTCTTAGATTGGAAACAATTGAAGTCTCCTGCATATATTATATCACCCTTAATTTTAATTAATGTTAACTCAAGATATTTATTAACTGTTTCCCCACCTATACCTGGTATCCAATAGTTATTAACCAATGTAACTTGTTTTTTATTTATTTATATAGTATATATATATATATATATATATATATATATATATATATATATATATATATACACAACATGCCATTTTTGTCTGAATATGACTAATATTTTTGGAATCTGCAATTTTTTCCATAATATCATTGTACCTCTTTTTTTTGGTCCCATAGTGCAACTCCACAAGTATTGTATAACCATGAAAGGACAATCTACCTTAGTCTCTGTCTATTATGTGGGATTCCTGTAATAATGCAATATCAACCTTATTAGTTTTTAAATATTTAGCCAAATGTCCCCTTTTTATAGGGTTGTTAAGACCATTTACATTCAATGACATCCATTTATAAACAAACATTTCTTTTTTTGACACACATAGATATCAGGGATTTTGCTATGGGCATAGAATAACATATAAAGTAAAACATTAAATAGAAAAAACTACATATAACTCTTAATAACAAATGATTTGTTATTAGATCAATAATCAAGATATCAAAACCACTTTCTGATAGCCACTTCATGGAGTTCGAGATACTCCTGATTCAAACAGAGTACTGTTTTAATCAACCACCCCCTTACTAACAACAGTTAATACCCCTCTACCATGACAAATGATAGTAATATCAAATAAATATAAAATGGATGTGATATTTATTCCCTATTAGTACTTCCTATGTTAAAGTGTTAAGAATTAAAAGTTTTAATTATATATTTTCTTGTCAAAAAATGAGAAAAAAACATGTATTAAAACTAGATTAAACTTTCTATATATGACACCAGTTATTAACTTAATAAGTAAAGCAGTGTGATATATATATATCTATTTAATAACTTCTATAACCAACTAAAAACATGTTATTTATACTATATACACAGTCATGTAATAATCTTATACTTGTATATGAGAATCTATCATTATATATTATAAAGAACTGTAGTAAAGTTGACTATGTAGTATTGCAATCTGACCCTCAGTATGCATTAAATGGAAATTATTATGTAACATTAATTTGCAATTACCACTTACTATTTGGAAATTTCAAAGGTATAAGAGAAAAAAGTTACAAATGTGACTGCTGTGACTACAAATCAACATGTCAGCTTATTATGTAACATGGGGAAATTCCCTTCACCTGACAGAATTTTACAGTTGCACTGTCATGTCTCATCAAACAGGTAATTAATATTTACAAGGTGTCTGTCATTATTTGTTGAGCTGTAAAAAGTAAGTAACCAGCTGTAAAACAGGTTAAAAGTTTATCATCATATAAGACAAAAGATCTTAATTCACTAAATTTAAATAATCTGTTGTCATCCAGTTCCTAGTATGCATCAACTACAGATTATTATAAGTAAAAGGAAAGATTTCATAAACATTTGTTTGTTGATATCAAATACAGTAAATTAAAAGGCAGAAAAAATTCATACAATAAGTATTTTCCTCAACTGTCATAAATCATTTAAGAAACGTTTAGGCACAGATGGTCTCAATTAAATATCTAAAGAGACAATTATAAAATAAATATTTCACTGTATATGTTCTAGATCACTATTTTAACTAGAGTTAAGAAGACATTTAATATGTAGCTAAAACACAAAATATATTTCACTAGTTACCTCAGAATGTGTAAAGCAATCAATCAATAAAACATAAATATTTCAATAGTGTTCTATTGAATAAGTGAATGGTTAGAGTTAGTCAACAATGGTGTACATTACTTTGTCAAAACATTTAGTGTCTAGTTGCTGCAACATTGAGGCATTCAATAAAACAAAAGTATTTTATATTATAAAAACCTTGTATGTTATATAATATGAAGACATTTTAATTATTTATTTATTGATTTATTTATTTAACATTTGTTGACTGGGAAAGTCCGACTAAGTTCCACAGATCCTGTTTTCAGTGGAGGCCCGGGGAGAAACGGTCCAGAAGCATGTCTTTAGAATGTTAGTATACTTACTGTACTTCCTTGAGAAGGTAATAGTCTCTAACATCAGCCTCATAAATGCTTAGTCTAGCATTCAAACATTCCATTGACTTCCTATTCTGACTGTCTAGGCTTGCTTTTTTGTTTTTGACTGCATATAGTAAGTCAAACTCTAACGCTTTAACTTATAAGAAGGCTAAACTATATAGATCTAGATATTAATGTAGAAAGTGACTAAAATTATTCATATTTTCTTTTATTTTCTCTTCCAGATGCTTTGTTTGCTGTAGAATTGCTTAAATGGGTCTTACCAGTCTAGTCTGAACGTTCTAATCTGTTCCTGCTGTTAGAGGTCAAAGTTCACTTCAGATAAATGGACTTGCGTACTGCGATCACATCTAGAGAGAAGTTTTATGTGTAACAGTAGCTTCTTGCCTCGAGGAAGCATTCTTACAGCAAATTAAAACCAAACCAATTTTTTTTGTTAGAACTTTACGATGGAAAACAAAAAGGACAGAAAAAACATATATACAGTGCACGTGAGTTTAGATACAAGTAGATACATACTCAACGAGCTTTTTTTTTCACCCCTTTCCTTTCAAGACATTTTTCCCTAGAGAAGATTATTAAAACTAGATCACAAAGCAAATAAAAAGAATAAATATAGCACTCAATAAACATCAAAGCAGACACCAACATATTATTGTCAGCATTCAAATTAGTTATAATAAAGTACCCACCAGTCACCATGAAGCACTGATTTCATAACAGTTTAAAGCTCCCAACTGTTATATTAAACTGAAGTAGCATGTTTCTATTTTGCAGAAGTTATTTTAATCATAGCGCTGCTTTCCAATGTGCTATAATGTCATAAAACAGTGCTAAATATACTAGAGATCCACGACTGCAGGAAGAATAACACTAATGAAATAATAGTTACTTATCCTTTAACCTCTTTTTTCTGAAGATGTCCATGAATTATTTTCTGCAATTCTCTTCAATGAGGGGTTTGACCATTCTATATCTTCTATTTTCTCTATTAATTTGCTTGTTTTCATGTAAGAGATAGCAGAGTCCAGATCCTCAATGGTTTTACATCCCTCTGTGAGAAATATTTTAAGTCTGGCAGGAAACAACAGATGAACTTTTATTTGTTTCTGTTTTAGTTCCTTGATGATAGGAAGAAAGAGCTTTCTTTTGGCCATCACTGCAGAGGAATAATCATTGTCAAAGTGCACAACATTGTCATTTACTTTTATGGGAGACTTAGTCCATGATGTTTTCAACACTAGCTCCTTATGCTGTGATGATACAAATTTCACTATAACAGATCTTGAAGCATTTTTGTTAGAGGTAAAAGCAGTGGATCTGTGTGCCCTTTCTATTCCAAAGGAGAAGGCTTCAGGTAGGTTTAGAACAGTTGGCAACCAAGTAGTTAGAAAACTCACCATGTTGCTTCCTTCAATGTTATTTGGCAAACCAAAAATCCGAAGATTATTCCTTCTTGACCTATTTTCTGGGTCTTCTATTTTGTTTTGAAGAGCAGTGTTCTGTTTTAACAGGAATTCTAGGTTATTTTCTCCTTCTTGAAGTCTTCCATCCACATCACTGAGAGACTGCTCTATGTCCGAAATTTGAGACTTTTGAAGTTGTAACTCCTTGGGCCGGATTCACGAAGGCTTGCATGGAGTCTAAGAGTAGAGTAAGACTCCATGCAGCTAACATGTCCGCCGAGCGAACCATTAACAGCCAGTAGGGGCGTGCAACAGAGCTCCTAAAATGACTCTTACACGGACAGGGCTAGGATATGCAAATTAACTCAATTGCAGGCAAAAGGTATGCAAATGAGGTAAATTTGCGATCCAGGAAACCTGAACCTGTCCGAGTAAGAGTAGTGTTATTTGTAGAAATGTACTCCGTTGACAACTGAGTACGGTTCTGCACATAGTAAAACGGAGCCGTGACAGCTCCAAAAAAAGCAAGCTTAAATAATGGGAAGTATACTTGCTGTGTTCAATTCAAGTCAGTCACAAAAGGTAACCAAATGTTCCACAAAAAGAAATGAAGCTGTAACCTACAAACTGCTTTACTTTGTGAACTCTTAATCCAATAAAAAAGAGTCAAAATCACCATAGAGTGTTCATTCGAACCTACTCATCCACTGGGCAATAGCTTGTAGAAAAAACACGCAGCCAGCATGTAAAAATAAATCCAAGCGTCCAGTAGAAACCACGTTTATTAAAATAATTAGAACACAGGGCTAGCGCTTTCAACGAATCTTCATCAGGCCACTAACAAACAAACATACTAGCATCCACTTTATAGCAAAATGCTAGAGTCAACTACTGATGTCACATCCTGTTTGCACATACTGAAGTCAACTCTGATGTCACATCCTGTTATACATAAAATATTTAAACTGACATCACTTTTGTAGTAAACGCTACAAGCAACTCTGATGCCACATCCTACTAAATGTAAAATCTTATAAAATGTTTTAAATTATTTAAAATATTTAAAATATATATGCAGACATTTTGTAAACAGTGTACAATAAAAATGTTCTAAAATAACATTTCACCCTACTTTAACTGCTGCTGCATGTAACATTCAAAATGTTTTAAAATAATTTAAATATCTATGTAACCATCTCATAGACAGTATGCAGCAAATAAAGTGTTTCACAATTACATACTATCTTCCTATAAACACTGCACTTATATACATACTAGTAACAAAAATTACACGCATGTTTAGTACTTAATAATAAGCGATATAGTCCCATTTGAAATACTTGTATGTATAAATACATGTTTAAAATAGGGATCAAATTAATAAAGATATTAATATCTACACATGAGCTATTTAGCATAATTATAACTGTACAAAAATGATCATTCAAAAGACTGCATCTAAAATTTGTACAGCGTATGCTTCTAAATATCATAATATCTGTAACAGCAAAAATCATTCAAAACAGGTATGTGCACACGCAAAGATGTTGATAACAGCTGATATTATAAACATAAAAATATATGAGACTAAATGTGCAAAATCAGGTGAAGTATGTGTGCTGGATGAAAGAGGAATACATGGTATATCAGCATCTTTCATAACAATTGGCCCCTGATAAGCCTGCAGAGTAAAATACAGAGACAACGATGGAGACAGGAATGGAAAAATGTGAGGTATGAAAATGTTATAAATATAGAAGTAAAACCAGCCAGAAGTTGATGAGGGGTGGCAAAGGGGTGAAAAGCTTCAATGAAGTTTCCTAGCTTTAAGTATAGGTTTGATGGAGACTCTGTCATTGAGGCCTGGGTACAAATCAGCCCTAAGCCTGACGATCCATTTGGCCTCTATCTGTTCCGTGGTGTTAAAAATATCTCCTCTTCTACGAGATAGAACATTGTTTTGAATTACTTGAAACAAAAAGCTATGTTGGGTAGATGTATTAATTACATGCCTAGACAGAGCATTTGAAGAACATCTGACTTTGATTTTATATAAGTGTTCCCTAATTCGGTCTTTAAACTTTCTGTCCGTCTTCCCTACATAAAACGCAGGGCAGTGTACACAGGTTGCCAGGTACACCACATGGCAGGTCTCACAAGTGGCAGAAACTGTGAAATGAAATTCTTGTCCTGTAATAGGATGATTGAATTTATCAGTTTCTTTAATGAATTTGCAATAATTGCATTTTTGACATTTTTTAGTCATTTTATGATTACTGGTTGTATTTATGTCAAACCTATTCGGACCACATAACATGCTGTGTAAATTCAACTTATTTTTATATGTAAATTTTGGTTCTTGGCTCAATATCTCAGAAATAACTGGATCTGTTAGCAAGATGTCCCAATGTTTTCGATATATGCTTTCAATACTATCTACATCTTGTGTAAAATGTATCGGTATTCTGATAACTCCACTGCTAGTTTTGGTGATGCTACTATCATCTCGTTTACTAGAGAAGTAGGGAAAAGCCCTGCCTTCTCTCAATTCACCTATGATACCTAAAGAAGCATCAACTTCTGTTACCGTGTAAGACCTGTCTATAAATTTATTCCTCAAGTCTTCTATGCCTGTTTTAAAGCATGAATCTTCAGAAAACAGCCTAGATACCCTCATGGCTTGACTTTTGACGATGTTACCAAAGACATGCTTAGGATGCATGCTGCTTCGATGGAGAAAGTTATTTCTATAGCAATCCTTTCGAAAAACTCCAGTGTTAAGTATACCATTTGGTAGTTGGTCAACATATACGTCTAAATAGGGTATGACATCTTTGGAATTAACCATAGAAAATCTTAAAAAACTGGTGTCTTGATTTATTTTATCATAGAAAGACCTCAATTGTTCTTCATCACCTTTCCAAATAAGGAAGAGGTCATCTACAAACCTAGTGTAGAAAGAAACATTCTGACAAAATTCCTCCATCTGAAATAGAGAAGAAACTTCCCAGTAAGCCATAACCAGGTTGGCGTAGCTATTGGCACAAGAAGTGCCCATAGCTACGCCATCCCTCTGAAGATATACTTGGCCATTAAACAAGAAAATATTATTTGTTAATACAATTTCCATCAATTCCGTGATAACTTCTATCCTGCCTTCGGAGAATGTGCCATCTCTAGTAAGAATCCTACTTATGCTATTGAGTCCCTCATGATTAGGAATAACAGTAAAAAGAGAGTTGACGTCAAGTGTCACAAACAATTTATGCTGGAAACCATCACTCACCGAGGTATTCTCATATAGTTTAATTAGGAATTGTTTAGTATCTTTCAGTATGTGTGTGTACTTGTCCACTATGGGTCTTAATAAGGACTCTAAATAGATGGAAATCGGCTCGGTGATCCAGCCCTTCCCTGCAACAATTGGCCTCATAGGTGGATCCAAGCCATTTTTGTGTATCTTGGGTATTCCCTGTATAATGGGTATCGTTGGATGTTCCACTACAAGGTATGTGAATAATTCTTGATTAAAATTACCCTCATTCAACATAACATTTAATCTACTAGAAACATCTGATATGATCCTATTCACTCTACTATCATTGATTTTCAAATAAAAGATAGAATCATCCAGCATATTGCACATTTTATTAATATAAAACTCCATATCCATGATAACTACAGGACCACCTTTATCGGCTGGTCTTATCATAATGGTCCTATCATCTTTCAGGCCATTAAGTGCTTTCCTTTGTACTGGTTTCAGATTGCCAAACCATCTCTTTTTTCTATTATTTGCATCATTTTCATATAATCCTTGCTCAACCAGTTTCGAATAAGCCTCGATTAGTGGGTGGTTGCATGGAGTGTAAGTACTTGGTTTTCTAAACGGATGGGGTAAACTAGTGCTGTTACGAAAATCAACCTTCATTTGTAGGTTCCGTATAAACATTTCCAAATCAATAATGCTATTTGTGATATCGCTTCTACTAGAGGGAATAAATGTTAGACCCTTCTCCAAGACATACTTTTCTTCTTCCATTAAAAGCTTACTTGATATGTTCCACACTATTGATTCTTGGTCCCTTGCCAAATCTTTTTTAGTGTAGGACCAGCCTGTACTGGTCCTGCTGGTCTCTTTTTCTGCCTTCCCTGCTCATAGACCGTTCCTTGCCCCCACCCCTCTCCATTGATTGGCGATGGGGAAAGGGACTGATTCAGTACTCATGCTATTGAATCTAGTTTTGGCGTCCATGCCTAGGCTAATTTTATCTACTGTTTTCAGATTTTTATTCATAATCTATTTACATTATCGTCCTCATTCTCTATATGCTCACGTATATCTATCCTTGTATTGGCATCTTCAAATACAGATATATTGTGAACATTACCAGCGGGGGAAGAGCATGTATCATTAGTACCATCCTGGTGTATTATTGCTGTGGTAACAATGGTATTTTTCTTACCCCCTGTCTGTTTATCTATGACAATAACATTAGAACCATCAGCATTGCTATCTGGCCCATCTCTGGCCAGACCAATATTGGTATTGTCTTTCATTTCATTTTGAAGGCGTGTGTTCTTCCATCCCTTGGCTCCATTCTCCACTCTGGGCCAAGTAAAGACATGGCCTTTTTTAAAATCGTCTATGTCCCTTCTAAGTTTATCACATTTTTGCTGTAACAGTTTTTTCTCATAAATGAAAACGCTGTCTAACATTTTGTCAATAGATGCTTCTACCACTGGTCTAGGGTACATGGTAGATAAGCTCTGCTGTTGCTTCTGTAGTTTCTCCCTCAATTATGTTTCATGAGGTAAGAAGTAATTGTTCATTAGCTCCATGTACTTCAGGCTGGTATCTAAGTTTAACTGTTGACATGAATATAACAAATCTTTATACACAGTACCTGTAGTTGGCATCTTCAGGATCCTTAAACCCCTTGGAACGATTTTGCGAGTAATGCATGCTTCGAAGTGTTGCCTTTGCAACTGGAGGTGTTTCAGTTTAAGGAAATCTCCTTCCATTTCTTGTACTAGAGTTTCAAGCCCTCGATAATCTTCTTTGCAACTCTGTTCATCATATGTCTCAGCCAATGGACTGAAAGATAACAGTGGATTAATGTCACTTGTAACAGCATCTTCAAATCTGCTCTTAATATTAGATGTACCTGACTTGGTACTTCTAAGCATATCAGGATTGTAGGGTAGTTCAACTGTTGAATTTTGACTGCTTCCCTCAGCCATGAGTGCGTGAGCAAAAAATAAGTCACGTAGTTTAAAAACAAAGAATAATGCTCACTACACTCTGTTCACCTGATAATAAACAAGACTTATAAAATACAACAAAAAACCAGGCTTAGATAATGGGAAGTATACTTGCTGTGTTCAATTCAAGTCAGTCACAAAAGGTAACCAAATGTTCCACAAAAAGAAACGAAGCTGTAACCTACAAACCGCTTTACTTTGCGAACTCTTAATCCAATAAAAAAAAGAGTCAAAATCACCATAGAGTGTTCATTTGAACCTACTCATCCACTGGGCAATAGCTTGTAGAAAAAACACACAGCCAGCATGTAAAAATAAATCCAAGCGTCCAGTAGAAACCACGTTTATTAAAATAATTAGAACACAGGGCTAGCGCTTTCAATGAATCTTCATCAGGCCACTAACAAACAAACATACTAGCATCCATTTTATAGCAAAATGCTAGAGTCAACTACTGATGTCACATCCTGTTTGCACATACTGAAGTCAACTCTGATGTCACATCCTGTTATACATAAAATATTTAAACTGACATCACTTTTGTAGTAAAACGCTACAAGCAACTCTGATGCCACATCCTACTAAATGTAAAATCTTATAAAATGTTTTAAATTATTTAAAATATTTAAAATATATATGCAGACATTTTGTAAACAGTGTACAATAAAAATGTTCTAAAATAACATTTCACCCTACTTTAACTGCTGCTGCATGTAACATTCAAAATGTTTTAAAATAATTTAAATATCTATGTAACCATCTCATAGACCATCTATGTAACCATCTCATGTACACTGTTTATTCCCTCTAGAAGAAGCGATATCACAGATAGCATTATTGATTTGAAAATGTTTATACGGAACCTCCAAATGAAGGTTGATTTTCGTAACAGCACTAGTTTACCCCATCCGTTTAGAAAACCAAGTACTTACACTCCATGCAACCACCCACTTATCGAGGCTTATTCGAAACTGGTTGAGCAAGGATTATATGAAAATGATGCAAATAATAGAAAAAAGAGATGGTTTGGCAATCTGAAACCAGTACAAAGGAAAGCACTTAATGGCCTGAAAGATGATAGGACCATTATGATAAGACCAGCCGATAAAGGTGGTCCTGTAGTTATCATGGATATGGAGTTTTATATTAATAAAATGTGCAATATGCTGGATGATTCTGTCTTTTATTTGAAAATCAATGATAGTAGAGTGAATAGGATCATATCAGATGTTTCTAGTAGATTAAATGTTATGTTGAATGAGGGTAAGATTAATCAAGAATTATTCACATACCTTGTAGTGGAACATCCAACGATACCCATTATACAGGGAATACCCAAGATTCACAAAATGGCTTGGATCCACCTATGAGGCCAATTGTTGCAGGAAGGGCTGGATCACCGAGATTTCCATCTATTTAGAGTCCTTATTAAGACCCATAGTGGACAAGTACACACACATACTGAAAGATACTAAACAATTCCTAATTAAACTATATGAGAATACCGGTGAGTGATGGTTTCCAGCATAAATTGTTTGTGACACTTGATGTCAACTCTCTTTTACTGTTATTCCTAATCATGAGGGACTCAATAGCATAAGTAGGATTCTTACTAGAGATGGCACATTCTCCGAAGGAAGGATAGAAGTTATCACGGAATTGATGGAAATTGTATTAACAAATAATATTTTCTTGTTTAATGGCCAAGTATATCTTCAGAGGGATGGCGTAGCTATGGGCACTTCTTGTGCCAATAGCTACGCCAACCTGGTTATGGCTTACTGGGAAGTTTCTTCTCTATTTCAGATGGAGGAATTTTGTCAGAATGTTTCTTTCTATACTAGGTATGTAGATGACCTTTTCCTTATTTGGAAAGGTGATGAAGAACAATTGAGGTCTTTCTATGATAAAATAAATCAAGACACCAGTTTTTTAAGATTTTCTATGGTTAATTCCAAATATGTCATACCCTATTTAGACGTATATGTTGAACAACTACCAAATGGTATACTTAACACTGGAGTTTTTCGAAAGGATTGCTATAGAAATAACTTTCTCCATCGAAGCAGCATGCATCCTAAGCATGTCTTTGGTAACATCATCAAAAGTCAAGCCATGAGGGTATCTAGGCTGTTTTCTGAAGATTCATGCTTTAAAACAGGCATAGAAGACTTGAGGAATAAATTTATAGACAGGTCTTACACGGTAACATAAGTTGATGCTTCTTTAGGTATCATAGGTGAATTGAGAGAAGGCAGGGCTTTTCCTACTTCTCTAGTAAACAGATGATAGTAGCATCACCAAAACTAGCAGTGGAGTTATCAGAATACCGATACATTTTACACAAGATGTAAATAGTATTGAAAGCATATATCGAAAACATTGGGACATCTTGCTAACAGATCCAGTTATTTCTGAGATATTGAGCCAAGAACCAAAATTTACATATAAAAATAAGTTGAATTTACACAGAATGTTATGTGGTCCGAATAGGTTTGACATAAATACAACTAGTAATCATAAAATGACTAAAAATGTCAAAAATGCAATTATTGCAAATTCATTAAAGAAACTGATAAATTCAATCATCCTATTACAGGACAAGAATTTCATTTCACAGTTTCTGCCACTTGTGAGACCTGCCATGTGGTGTACCTGGCAATCTGTGTACACTGCCCTGCGTTTTATGTAGGGAAGATGGACAGAAAGTTTAAAGACCGAATTAGGGAACACTTATATAAAATCAAAGTCAGATGTTCTTCAAATGCTCTGTCTAGGCATGTAATTAATACATCTACCCAACATAGCTTTTTGTTTCAAGTAATTCAAAACAATGTTCTATCTCGTAGAAGAGGAGATATTTTAACACCACGGAACAGATAGAGGCCAAATGGATCGTCAGGCTTAGGGCTGATTTGTAGGCCTCAATGACAGAGTCTCCATCAAACCTATACTTAAAGCTAGGAAACTTCATTGAAGCTTTTCACCCCTTTGCCACCCCTTATCAACTTCTGGCTGGTTTTACTTTTATATTTATAACATTTTCATACCTCACATTTTTCCATTCCTGTCTCCATCGTTGTCTCTGTATCTTACTTTGCAGGCTTATTAGGGGCCAATTGTTATGAAAGATGCTGATATACCATGTATTCCTCTTTCATCCAGCACACATATTTCACCTGATTTTGCACATTTAGTCTCATATATTTTTATGTTTATAATATCAGCTGTTATCAACATCTTTGCGTGTGCACATACCTGTTTTGAATGATTTTTGCTGTTACAGATATTATGATATTTAGAAGCACATGCTGTACAAATTTTAGATGCAGTCTTTTGAATGATCATTTTTGTACAGTTATAATTATGCTAAATAGCTCATGTGTAGATATTAATATCTTTATTAATTTGATCCCTATTTTAAACATGTATTTATACATACAAGTATTTCAAATGGGACTATATCGCTTATTATTAAGTACTAAACATGCGTGTAATTTTTGTTACTAGTATGTATATAAGTGCAGTGTTTATAGGAAGATAGTATGTAATTGTGAAACACTTTATTTGCTGCATACTGTCTATGAGATGGTTACATAGATATTTAAATTATTTTAAAACATTTTGAATGTTACATGCAGCAGTTAAAGTAGGGTGAAATGTTATTTTAGAACATTTTTATTGTACACTGTTTACAAAATGTCTGCATATATATTTTAAATATTTTAAATAATTTAAAACATTTTATAAGATTTTACATTTAGTAGGATGTGGCATCAGAGTTGCTTGTAGCGTTTTACTACAAAAGTGATGTCAGTTTAAATATTTTATGTATAACAGGATGTGACATCAGAGTTGACTTCAGTATGTGCAAACAGGATGTGACATCAGTAGTTGACTCTAGCATTTTGCTATAAAATGGATGCTAGTATGTTTGTTTGTTAGTGGCCTGATGAAGATTCATTGAAAGCGCTAGCCCTGTGTTTTAATTATTTTAATAAACGTGGTTTCTACTGGACGCTTGGATTTATTTTTACATGCTGGCTGCGTGTTTTTTCTACAAGCTATTGGCCAGTGGATGAGTAGGTTCGAATGAACACTCTATGGTGATTTTGACTCTTTTTTATTGGATTAAGAGTTCGCAAAGTAAAGCGGTTTGTAGGTTACAGCTTCGTTTCTTTTTGTGGAACATTTGGTTATCTTTTGTGACTGACTTGAATTGAACACAGCAAGTATACTTCCCATTATTTAAGCCTGTTTTTTTGTTGTATTTTATAAGTCTTGTTTATTATCAGGCAAACAGAGTGTCGTGAGCATTATTCTTTGTTTTTAAGCTCCAAAAAAAGGATGCATCCAGTTGAGGAAGCATGCCAATGGCCAAAAATATGGCTATTGGCAATGTTTACTGATACAAAATAAAAATAAATGAATTTTTTTTATCCCGATCACTGATGTTTAAGCGTAGCGCAGCTCCGCGCAAACACGCTGCACTCTAAAAACCAGAAAACCAATAACTAAAATCCACAAATGTGGGTTTTATTGCAATTCCTAATATACAATGCAAGGGAATGGTAGGTCAAAGACAACATAGCTACCAAGTAGAGGTTGCTAAGGGGGGAAGCTCAGTCTAAGAGATGTAACCAAGCATTAGTAGGCAATCCTATGCAAATGAGGGTAAGGATAGTGAATCCCAAATTTACATAGCAAAAGAGCACAGTCAGTGGAGTGTAGGAGTAGGATAAGGGGAGTATCAGAGTAGAAGATAGGTGACATCATGAGGGGGGGTATGTATGAAAGAAGTGAAGCTCATTGGGGCAGAGTGGTATGTGTTTGCTGACAGTTACTCATCACTGGAAGAGGTGGGTGTGTCGACAGGTACCTTAGCTAAAGGCAAGAAATTGAAGGTGTATGCCATGGATAACACTAAAGTTCCTTGTAGAAGTGCTTGCAATGTGTTTGCGGGCGGGTGCACACCCATACATCCGAGTAAGACTGTGTGCGCACGTGTAAGCCAGAGTAAGCATGTCTAAGGTCGGTTAAAGTTGTGTAAGTGCATTTGCCCCTGTGTGCATGCGTTTTAGCAAGAATAAGCAAGTTGTAGTCCGTGTAAGCATGTGTGTGCGCGTGTGAGCTGGTGTGCTTGTGTTTGCGCTTGTTTGTGCGGTGCTGCCCCTCTGAGGAAACAGAAAGGGAAAAGGAAGCACAACAAATAGTAGGAAGTTAACGAGGGAGTACTAGCAGAGCTAGCAGGTGAAAACAATCAGAATCAGGCAATTACACAGGCAGTACACTAGCCCAGCCCAGCCCAGCACTTAAAACACAGCAAACAACTTTCCACAATGTTTTTCTCAGAGACACTGCAACACTACAGTAAGCTAATAGAAGTGAAAACTGAAAAAGCTTTACCGAGACAATGAAATGTTAGGGGCTGCCATTGCTGTTATAAGGCGACATATGCAACATGCTGAGGGTGGTGACAATGCGAATGCTGCTGA
Source organism: Protopterus annectens (assembly GCF_019279795.1). Lineage (NCBI taxonomy): Eukaryota > Metazoa > Chordata > Ceratodontiformes > Protopteridae > Protopterus > Protopterus annectens. Next base: position 590,468,287 of record NC_056745.1, on the reverse strand, counting down.
GCAACCCACAGTGAGGAGACGGAGAAGAGTGTACAGGCCCAGGGTAACCTACCAGGTCTACATGAGCTGGAGATAGTGGAGCGCTATAGAGTGGACAGAGACCTCATGCAGCAAATTGTTGAGCTGTGCAGGCCACGCCTCACACACAGAACCAACAGAGGGGAACCCATCCCAGTGGAAACCAAGGTATGTGTTGGCCTAAGAATACTAGCAACAGGTACCTTCCAGAGACCAACTGGTGATATGATGGGGATTTCACAGGCATCAGCATCCAGGGTACTGCATCAGTTCCTGAATGCCATGTCAGCACATGTCAGTGATCATGTATATTTCCCCAATTCCCGTGAGGTATTGGCCAGCAATATGCGTTTCTTCCAGCAAATAGCGGAATACCCTGAGGTATTGGGTGCAATAGACTGCACGCACATATGCATCAAAGCACCAGCTGGTGAGCGGGGTAGGGTCTACTATAACCACAAGGGTTTCCCCTCCATCAACTGCCAGGTCATGTGTGATGCCCATAGCATAATAATGAATGTCTGTGCTGGCTGCCCTGGAAGCTAGCATGATTCCCATATCTGGCATCTGACACAGCTGTACCAGGCATTTGCCAATAGGGACATCCCTCATGGTCACCTAGTGGGGGATGCTGGATATGCACTTGAGCTGTGGCTGATGACACCCATCAGAAATGCACACACACCTGAACAGGAACACCATAATGAGGCGCACGCGCAAACACAAAATGTAATCGAGTGTGTGTTTGGGCTTCTCAAGTCAAGGTTCTGGTGCCTGGACACATCTGGTTGAGCCTTGCAGTACTCACCAACTACATGTACCCAAATAGTCATAGTATTTGCTATGCTACATAATATGATCCTGCGAAAACAGCTGCAGCAGGAGCAGCATAGGGCTGGGCCAAACAGCCCCCCAGCATTGTCAAGGCCATCACAGGCAGAGCGTGACTTGGAGGAGGAACAACCTGAGTCTGCCCAAGTAGGCAGAAGGAGTTGTGCCCAGTATGCTTTGGCCTTGGCAAAGAGGCAACGCATAGCATATACACTGGCTCAGTAGGAACCCTGGAAATGATACCTCTCTCTGACTCGCACATATAGTAAAAATGGATGCCTAACTTGACACTACCTGTTAACAAACATGTATAGGGAGTGTAATATGTGCATCCGACATAGGCAGCCCTGCAGCACCACCTGAGGCATGATTGCCATGTGTTAAGCAATATAAAGCAGTGCTAAACAGCTTTTACCACTATTTAGTATATGTAAACAAAATTGCACACACTAAGTAGCACAACTTTGGGCAATGATGAGCAATATTGGGCAACGTTCAGCAATGTTGGTTAACATTGAGCAATGTTGTGCAAGTTTGGTCAAAGTTGGGCATAGTTCAGCAAAAGCAGGTAAATATGGTCATATTTGCTTCACTGTTACTTAAGCAGTCTGGTCTGCCCAGTATGAAAATCTGAAGCAGTGACAGTCCTCGAACCCAGGATACTGTGCACTATAGTCATAGTACTGAACCACTAAACCATCACAGTATGTCAATGGTCAGCCTGTATGAAGAAATGTTGATAAGTCTATGCAAAGTATCTCATGGAAACCTTGCAGGCACAGCCTAATCCCTGTTGAGTTATGACACAAAGATGAGCCCTGCAGTAAGAGTAGAACCAGATTTTCAACACACATATAGTATAAAGGTTAATACTGGTAATGTTCACACACATCAACAAATGTAGTGGACCTCAGACAGCAAGATACTGAAAGGTCACACTGGGCATGCTCACACACTTGAATAAATGAGACAAATGTCAGGCAACAAAACACTGAAAGGCCAAACTGGGCATGCTCACACACTTAGGCCATGTCTGAGTACAGCAGTGGGCCACACATATCCGGCAATTGCATGTGTTAACCCAGGAACCTCTCACTATTCACCAATCTGCCTTGTGCACACAGTTATATGACAACAGACACATATATAATATAGTGGAACCCTGTCATAATCAAATATGTTCTGCAGATACTTAGGTTGTTCATAGAAAGTGGGAAAGCAAAGAAGAAACAAAACCTGCAATCAGTATCATCAATAAACAATGTGCATCCTGAACATTATAATAGGTTCAGAGGTTGATACTAAGCTATTTGCCCTAGGGCATGTATAAGCTTAGCCAGAGTGTGTTTGGCTTTTGCAACCCTATTAGATTAGTAGACTGTGCCTGTGAATAGTAGGTCACACAAGATAGCCCATTTACATTTAGTTTATTGTGCCTGTCTAGCAGGGAGTGTGAAGATATCCCAGGGGTAAACATACGATCACTCATCCACTTGTCAAGATGTCTCCTGTAGGTGGTCAGTGGGGGGCTCTGCGTATGTGGGACTGGGATCTCATTTCAGAGTGAGTGGAGCCTCTGGGATAGGAATCTGTCCCTCCAGCATGTCCTATTAATATCTGTGCTGAGGTTTACGTCCCTGGAGCATGTAGCTCTAAGGGATTTGGATATCCTGAGGTGGAGCATGTCCATTAATTCTGGGTTGGACATGGCTTTAAACAACAGACACAGATCACATCCGAGTAGGCAGTAAGTGATTGAGTATAGCTGGGGTTACTTTAGCCAAACTGCGCAGGGCATCTGTGTGAGTCCCTAGATCTACTTGGTGAGGTACTTTTGTGGCCATTACAGTTGCTGCAGGTGTCAGGTAAGGTACATCTGAAATTGGGCATTGTATCCAAGCATGGACCTGATGAGTATAGGGGCACAATGACCTCACTTGACTCAGATGTGAAACCTTATTGGATAAGGTGGGCTATATAGAAGGTCTGTCTAACCACATTGGCAACGTGATTGTCAAAGGTGAGAGTAATAACTACTCGTGTCCCCAAATCCCTAATAACACCTATTGTACGTGATGGATTACCACCTATGTGGTAATGTGTGGGCACGTTGTTATTCCCAAAGGTGATGACTATGCATCAAAAGGCAATTAGCTGTAAGCCATGGCTCTGGCACCAGTTATCCATCTCTGTGAGACCCTTTTTGAGGATGCTTGTGCCAGCTGGAGAGTTGATTATGGCACCCAGTTTACAGTCATCTGCGAACATGGTCAGCCATATTCCTCCTGTGTTAGCCTGTACGTCAGGGAAATATATACTGAACAACAGAGGTCCCAGGACTGAGCCTTGTGGGACGCAACGTGTAACTGGTGTATAGTCAGACATGGCACCTGCAATACTGACCATGTGGATGCTAGCCGTGATCCAGTTAGCAATCCATCTTGTGACATATGTGCAGATATCGAAGCTGGTGAGCTTATGTATAATGCCCGAGTGGGGTATTGTGTTGAAGTGTTTTGCAAGATCCAGGTAGGCTGTGTGGACAACCTTCTCTACACCTATGGACCTGGTAACTGTTTAAAGAAGTCGAACAGGTTAAAGAGGCAAGATCTGCCCACAACAAAGCCGAATTGTGTATGATCCAGTGTCTGTAGGTTCCCGATGTCTATATGTATGAGTTCCATGACGATACGCTCCATAGCTTTGCAGACCAGGCTAGTTAGGCTTATAGGGCGATATTGTCCAGTGTCCATTGTGACACCACCTCTGTGGAGTGGGACCACTGTTGCTGTATGCCATTCCTTGGGCACATATCCTGTAGTAACTCTGATATTGAACAGTGACTTAATGTGAGGGTTACATTCATCATGAAGCTCATGTAAGACACAGGCCGGGACACCGTCCGGTCCCATTGATGCTGTGTTGTCTGCTTTGGAGATGGCAGCACTCACCTGTTCATCTGTGATGTCAGGGAGGCTACACTCTGTTGAGATGGACATTTGCTGTTTAGGAGGAATGGGGGAGAGACATTTGCACTGAACCTGTTTTCCAGGATGTTGGCAATGTCTGTGGGTTCAGTGTATGTTTTGTCATTATGCAGTAACTCACAGCATATCTGGGAGTTTCCACCCAGGTTCCTGACATAAATAAAGAAGGCCTTGTGATTGTCTTTAGTGTCTGGTGCAAGTTTCCGTTAGAAGTGGGCCTTAGATTAATTAATGAATGATCGTAGCTTTTTGCTAGTAATGATCAGAAATGCCTTCCCTTTTTGGGAATATGCTCTGTCATGTAGTAGCCTCCTCCTTTCGTTGTATAGCTTATTAATGACCGGGGTCCACCAGACAGGTCCCCTGCCTTTGGAGGAGTGAGTCATGTTGTTATTTGGGATAGCACAATCCATGCATTCCAGTAGGTGTCCATAGAATGCGTTTATAAAGGAGTCAGTGGTCTGAGCCATATTTACCACTGTCCCAGGGTCTTTGATGGATACCACCTTGGTTTGGAGAAGTGTGACGTTTGATTTTGAGAAGTTCTTCACCATGATTACCTAGGATGGGGGTGGGGACAGGATATGTATGTCCAGTGAGATAAATGTATGGTCTGACCTTACCAATGAGGGGTATACCTCTGGTGTGGAACATAGAGTCCCCATGTTGGCGATGATCAGGTCCAATATGTTTCCCCCTCTTGTGGGTGTGGTGACCAGTCATGCCATAGCATTTGAGTTTATAAATCCTAGCAACTGTTGGGTGAGGGTGTTGGTGCTTGAGTAGTATTCCCAGTCAATGTTTGGGTAGTTGAAGTCACCCAATATAATGGTGTTTGGAGAGACCTTCAAATTCCCCAGTGTTCCCAGGAATACCGAGTGGTGTTCCTGAGTTCGAGAAGGTGGTCTGTAGCAGGCTAAAAACTGAAAGGCAGTTTTGCCCACTGTTAGTTGCACAGATATGGTCTCCAATGCTTCACGTAGTGCTACTAACTTGGAGGTGTGTGTATCTCTGATGTATATGGATACTCCCCCTATTTTTGTTGGCCGGTCCGAGTCTTGTGGCCGAAAAGCATGGTATGAAGTATAACCTGGTAGTGCTGGTGTGCTTTCGGGATCCTGAACCAGAACTCTGTTACTGCACAGACATCGACATTCTCCATACTGAGGAGAGTCCTGAGTGCGTGCATTTTGAGGGTTAGACATCTGGTGTTGATCAGCATTACCATTAGTTTATTTTACCTTGTAACGTCTATGCAGGTGGGTTTGTATTTTGAGCCTCGCTTAAAAAAGCCACTATGGGGGTGGCAAGAGCTTTAGCCAGTATTTGAAAGTCATCTCAGATGTCCAAATGAGAACCACCCTAAACAAAGCAAAAAACACAGCATCAGTGGGTCCTGACGGTATCCCGGGGTGTGTGTTACGTGAACTCCAAGAGGAGCTAAACCCACACATAAAAATGCTATTTAACCTTAGCCTTACTTTGGGATATGTACCTGAACACTGGCGTACAGCAACAGTGGTCCCACTCCACAAGGGGGGTGCCTCTACAGACCCTGGAAACTACCACCCCATAAGCTTAACTAGCCTGGTCTGCAAAGCTATGGAAAGAATCATTATGGAACTCATAAACAGAGACATAGGGGACCTACAGTCACTTGACACCACCCAGTTCGGCTTTGTAAAGGGCAGATCCTGCCTTTTAAACCTGGTTGACTTTTTCAAAACAGTCACTAGAGCCATTCATGAGGGCAAAGCAGTCCATACAGCATACCTGGACTTGGCTAAGGCCTTCGACACAATACCCCACTCAGGCATCATAGATAAGCTAAACAGCTTAAAAGTAAACCCTTATGTCAATAGATGGGTTGCAAACTGGCTAAAGGACAGAACCCATAAAGTTAAAATCGCTGGAGCAATGTCAGACTCAAAGCCAGTCACAAGTGGTGTCCCACAGGGATCTGTCCTGGGACCCCTCTTGTTCGGCATTTATTTCTCAGATGTTAAAGCAAACATGGGAGGGCTGTGGCTGACAAAGTTCGCAGATGACTGTAAACTAGGCACCATAGTCGATACACCAGCAGACACACACATCCTACAAAAAGGCCTCACTGAAACGGACAACTGGTGCCGTAGTCACGACCTTAAACTAAATGCCAAAAAATGTATAGTCATCCCTTTTGGAAAAAACAAAGTATCCACAAATGATCACATAGACAGCAACCCACTGAGTATGGAAAAAGTAATCAGACACCTAGGGACCCAAGTAGACAGCGACCTCTCATTTGACACCCACATTGCCAAAGTGGTTAGAAAAACATTCTACCTTGCACACCTCATCATGAAGGGAGTCATATCCAGATCCAAGGATGTCATTGTACCCTTTATTCCTCCCTCATCAGACCCATGATTGAGTACAATGCCCCATTTGGTATGTACCTCACCCGGCATTTGCAACAGCTGGAGAGACCACAAAAGTACCTCACCAAAAAGATCAAGGGTCTCCAACATATGTCTTATTCTGCCAGACTAAAGAAACTTCAGCTCTATTCAGTAGCATACCGCCTGCTCAGAGGTGATCTTTGCCTGACGTACAAGGCCATGTCCAATCAGGATCTGATGGACATGCTCCACCTCAAAAAATCCAAATCCATCAGGACCACGAGAGCTAAAGACTTAAACCTCAGCACAAGTATGAATAGGACATGCTGGAGGGATAGATTCATAACCCAGAGGCTTCCCATGCTTTGGAACAGGATCCCAGTTCATATTACGCAGAGCCCCTCACTGACTCTCTTCAAGAGAAATCTTAATGAGTGGATGGGAGATCATAAGTTTACCCCAGGGGTCACATCTGTGTCACTGCTAGACAGGGGCACAGTAAACTAATTCTATTATATAAGGGGACCTTCATTGTGTCAATTACTAGACAGAGGCACAGTATTCTATATTTATTCTGTACATTTTTCTACCATTTCATGGGGTGGCAAAAGCCACATCACTATGGCTAGGCTTACAAATGCCCCAGGGCAGATAGCCTAGTACAATACTATGAAACTATGAAACTATGAAAGTCTAGGGGTGACAGGTGCAAGCCGTCCATAGTGAAGCTATGTGGCATGTTGAGCATGTCATCCCAGGCTGACAGACACTGGATCCCCTTTGAATGACACCAATATGTTAGCCAACCGTTAAAAGTGATCAGTTTGTCTGTATACTGTGACATCATTCTTGGTAAGGGTAGGATGCTACACAAGGTCAGGGTCATACTGGCCTGGGCTACATGATCAGAGAGCTCTTCTATGTCTCTTGTCATGTAGTCCAGGGAGGAATGTCTGAGGTTATTCACACCAGCATGGACAATGATGGAGCCATATTTGTACTTGCTTTGGAGTGACCTGAGTGCATGTGTTATGTGGCGGATCCTGGCACCCGACAGACAGCTCAAAGTGACTTTCTCCTTGTTCAGCCTGGTGAGTGGGATGTCAGTGTATCTGACAATAAGAGTCACCTATTACAAGTGTATTAGGTGTGTTGTTTAGCCCTAAGGGCAGTGAATGTGTGGCACACTGACTTTGTGAACTATGTGATATGTGGGTATTGTTGTGGGGTAGCAGTTGTTTGGGTGTCTGCTTTGGAGGTCTCTGCTGCTTAGGCAGAGTTTATTTAGAGCCTCAGAGTATGTTTTTGTGTGGTAATGTATTTTGTTTGCTGTCACTATAGGTCTATGTGAGACTGGATTTGTGGTGTGTGTGGTTACCATCACCACCTGATAGACTGTGCCAGTCACGGGTCGAGAGAGCTCAACCTCCTGTTTGTCTATATAGTTGCATCTCTCACATATATCTGAGTTTGTTGGGAGGAGGAGAGGGTTGTCTGTGTACATAAGGCAGTTTTAACATTGCATCAAAATTCCAACATTCACCAGCTGTACTGGAGAGTACACACGAAACTGACCTTTGGACATGCCAGGATATTATGATAACATACTCTGTTGACTGATCACAAAGGATCAGTAGGGTGTTAAGTGTGTAAAAGAGTATAACGGGGGTTTAGTGGTCAGGTTTGTCAGTGTTTTGGAAAGATTATCTGCGAAGTAGTCCAGACAGAACCATGACACCTCCTTCAGCTATGTCATAAATAGCAATGTACACTCATATATGTCCTGAGTCAGGGCCGACTGTACCTGACTGACAATGCCGACATCCTGTCAAACAGGCCCATTGATACATACCCACCTCCCACTGACAAAAGGCCCTATCATCATACCAGGAGATGTCACATGTAGAATGGTTTAAAAGCTCCTCCCAAAGCCGAAAACATGTCATCAATTGGATAACATTGTTTTCCTATATGTGTCATACGTGAACTACAGAACAAACAGACCCTGCACCTGAACAGTCTGTTGAGCCTCACCCTCTCTACAGGATCTGAAACTGTTGAATGTGTTACAGCCACATATGGCACACTCCACAAGTGTTGGAGCACAACAGACCATGGGAACTATAGTCCTATAAGCCTATGAAGTCTGAACTGCTAGGTCATGGAGTCCATCATGATTGAAGTCATAAACAGAGCTATTGGAAGCTGACAAACACACAACACTACCAACTGCGGTATGTTCATGGGTAGATCATGGTTCCCAAACCTGCTAGACTGTTTGCAAGGCAGCCACCCAGGACATACATCACTGAAAGGAGCTACACACATCCCACATAGACTTTGAATAGCCCTTTATCAACATCCCAGACACATGTCGTATCCACAAAATCAACAATCTGTGCATAAATATGTATTGTCATATGAAGGAATGGCAATTTGTCCACAGAGAGATCACACAAGCTAAGAATTGTGGAGTCCTGTTCAAGCTGTGAACACCTGCTGACCCACATGTTTCATTCCTGGGATTGCATAAAACAAAGTGCGCACACATTACCATGTCCAGTCTGATGATGTCAGCATCCTACAAATATAGCAGGAGAAAAGCAATCCCCCAGTAAGGCATGTAGTGCATCGTGTTAATGCATATCTTTCTAGTATCATAACATAACTAGGTAGGGGTTTGAATCCTGCTATTACTGAGAGTGTGTGTGTGTGGTGGGGGGAGGTGTATGTGTGTGATTTCCTTTGAGAAAAGTGGCCTTTTTGGAGACTGGCAAAACACATTAAAAGAGGTAAATTCCTTTGGCAATTTGGTGGGGGGGGTGGTGTGTGTATGTGTGTGATTTCCTTTGAGAAAAGTGGCCTTTTTGGAGACTGGCAAAACACATTAAAAGAGGTAAATTCCTTTAGCAAGTCTGATGATGTCAGTATCCCACAAATACAGCAGTGGAAATGAAAGCTTTCAGGAAAGCATGTAGCGTGTCGTGTTAATGTTTATCTCTGTACTATCATAGCATAGTTAGGTAGGGGTTTGAATCCTGCAATTGCTGACTGTGTGTGATTTCCTTTGAGAAGAGTGGCCTTTTTGGAGACTGGCAAAACACATTAAAAGAGGTAAATTCCTTTGGCAAGTCTGATGATGTCAGTATCCCACAAATACAGCAGTGGAAATGAAAGCTTTCAGGAAAGCATGTAGCGCGTCGTGTTAATGTTTATCTCTGTAGTATCATAGCATAGTTAGGTAGGGGTTTGAATTCTGCAATTGCTGACAGTGTGTGTGATTTCCTTTGAGAAGAGTGGCCTTTTTGGAGACTGGCAAAACACATTAAACGAGGTAAATTCCTTTGGCAAGTCTGATGATGTCAGTATCCCACAAATACAGCAGTGGAAACGAAAGCTTTCAGGAAAGCATGTAGCGCGTCGTGTTAATGTTTATCTCTGTAGTATCATAGCATAGTTAGGTAGGGGTTTGAATCCTGCAATTGCTGACTGTGTGTGTGTGTGTGATTTTCTTTGAGAAGAGTGGCCTTTTTGGAGACTGGCAAAACACATTAAAAGAGGTAAATTCCTTTGGCAAGTCTGATGATGTCAGTATCCCACAAATACAGCAGTGGAAATGAAAACTTTCAGGAAAGCATGTAGCGCGTCATGGTAATGTTTATCTCGGTACTATCGTAGCATAGTGAGGTAGGGGTTTGAATCCTGCAATTGCTGATAGTGTGTGTGATTTCCTTTGAGAAGAGTGGCCTTTTTGGAGACTGGCAAAACACATTAAAAGCGGTAAATTCCTCTTTGGCAAGTCTGATGATGTCAGTATCCAACAAATACAGCAGTGGAAATGAAAACTCCCAGTAATGCATATAGCGTGTCGTGTTAATGCGTATTTCTCTAATATCATAAGATAATTAGGTAGGGGTTTGAATTCTGCAATTGCTGACTGTGTGTGTGTGTGTGACACTGTTAATCAATGTCTGGTGGATTTTGCTTTTACTACTGTATGACATATCAGTAAAACAACAGTATGTGCATTGCACACTTCAGGTATCTGTGTGGCAAATACACATATGTACATGTGACCTGAATTGGTAACTGTGTGGCAAAGACATATATGTACATGTGACCTCAATCACTTCATAGGTGTGAAGCCTGCTTTCAACACGAATACATCTGTTACCATTGACAGTTGGTGCTGCTGCTTCTCAGATCATAGGTCACATATGTATGTATGTGACAAGTCCAGCCACTGTAGTGATCTGTGCCCTAGGTCATCTGTGTCACACACACACATGACAGTTTCTATAGAATAGTGTGAGTGAGGGTTCATGCCTGGGGCATATTTCAGACATGTTCAAACACAACACAGTCTTGTCAATAATGGGCATTCATTATAGGTGTACAACAACTCCGTGGATATGCATAGAGACCCCTTATTGCTTATGCGATACACTGAGGGACATCGGAATACCTTTGGGAATGTGAATATCAAAGGACAGATGACATCACATGTGGCTGTATGTACACATCAGTACCCCTGCTACATGTTGTGGGCTACTACCAATGTGGTACTGTCAGGATGCTATGTATAGTAAATGTGGATGACTATGCTATAGTTGGCTTATAGCTTCACAGCATGGGTTGGTCAACAGGTATCTGTCTGTATGATATCCTTGTGGAGGATAAGTGTCTAATCTGGAGAATGCATTGTAGGCCACTGTATGCATTACCAGATGTGGACGGACATATCCCCAGTGTGTCTGCTTGTACCTAGGATGGCCACATGCTAAACAGGAGTGGTCATGGGAATGTGTGGCAGTCAATACCACTGGTAACTGGTATAGTACAGTACCGGAAGGATGCAAATGCTACTGTGTATCCTACAGCTGTGTGTCAGTTGTCAAGACATCATCTAACGATTGGTTAAAATCAGGCTGTTGAGGTTATGTACACTACCAGAATGCAAACCAATGACCGATATTAACAGTATCACCCACAGCATAGTGTCATACCATGTCATACACACATGTGTACCCAAGTTGTAACATATGTGTAGTAAAATGCATACTGGCCACCAATAGGAAATATGAAGTGGTAACACTGTGTAATACAGGGCATGTCACCCTTCCCATGTGTCCACCATGCACGTACATGCAGACAGTGCACCTCCACCATGTTCACAAATGTACACCTGCAAATCTGTACTGCACACATCACACACGTACCGTCCGCTCACCAACACATGCTGCCAGTACCACACACATCAGCCAAGTGGCACATGGGTGGACAATCCATGTTTGGAATTAACACTGGTGTAAACAATACTACATTGATAGTCATAGCTTTGATGCATCATGCCTGCTCAGATATACCTACAAGGATATCATTACACTTTACTGTTGACAACATGCTAACATTGCTACACGGCTATTAGGTCACCCTGTGCATCAGCACCATGTTAGCCTGTTCCTGCATCAATGTCACAGATGACAGGAGGTGGCACAGTTTCATCATATGCACAGGGTGTGTTATTGGTTTGCCAGAGCCCGACAATGACCCATCCAATCGGCATTTATGTGTGTGTGTGTGTGTGTGTGTGTGTGTGTGTGTGTGTGTGTGTATGTGTGTGTGTGTGGGACAACAGTACAGTATGGGTCAGTGTTGATGTAATGTGTGTGTGAAGTGTTAGCCCTAGGTGTTGGGTTTATGTGGGTGTGTCTGCATGCACACAGTTCCCCATTGTGGCTGCCAAATACAGGAGGTTGTGGGACAGCCACAGACTGTACCTGCCAGGCTGTACAGATCACTGTCTCCGGTTACGGACACAGTACCTGTGCCTGGCAGGGGTGACATGGACAGTATCAGATACTAAGCCAGACTGGGTACTATCGTCAGAGGCAGAGGGATGTTGACTGGACCCATGTCCCTGCTGGGACTGGCCAGAGCCACATGCACATGGTCATCTTGGATGGTCTACCAACAGTCCAGCCCCAACATTGCTGGGGCTGGTACTGCCACTACGGGAGCGGCTGGGACTTGTGTGTCATCCGTGACGACTGCCAGCTGATGATGTTGCTGGCATACGTCCAAATCAACATCTCAGCCATCATACACTGTCCTGTTACATGGACATTACATTGCGGAGGATATCTAGTGTCTCCCCCCAATGTCTATCAATGACCTCGGTGTAATTACAGATGGCACCAGCAAGGTCACGTATACTGTCATTGATAGCGGTGTTATGAGCCCTCTGCACCCTTAGTCCCTGCCTGGTGTACCGTTCCATACGTGCCTGTGCCTGCATTACAGCTCGGAACATACCTGAGGTTATGAGACATGTGGGGGCACATCTGCCAGGGGCATTACGACCTGCAGTGCTCCCATGAGAATACCTGGACATATGCCTATGTGGTACCGTTCCAGGTGTCTGGGCATGGCTGCTGTATGGGGTTGCATGTGCCATAGATACCGCACTGTCCTGGTCAATGCCTACTGTATGCTGTTCCTCAGCTAAGGCCATTGGTGTTGAGGGATGTATTGGCAGTATGTATGTGCACATAGGTGGGGTGGAAAGCTGTGTACTGTCGATTGGCGGACCAACGACAGACCCTGTCAAACCTGCCTGTGCCACAACACATCTATCATCATGTCGATTATTTGTGGCAGTGACTTCTGGTTCCCTGCTGCACTCATCCAACAATACCTCAGCACCTGTGAGAGGGAGACAGGAAACACACTTTACCATCTGTACAGGAAGTTAGCACACATGCATACATGCACACATGCACACATGCACACATGAACACATACACACATGAACACATGAGCACATGAGCACATGCACACATGCACACATGCACACATGAACAAATTAACACATGGGCACATGAACACATGATCACTTGCACACATGCACACATGCACACAAATACACTACTCAGTCAATTTCACACACACACACACACACACACACACACACACACACACACACACACACACACACACACACACACACACACACCAACAGCAATATGGAACATATTCATTAGTGGTTGATGGTGGAGTACAGTATTGCAAGCCAAAGAGTCCGATCACACATGTCAGCATGCGGATGTGTGTTGCTCAACAGCATGCAGTGCGAGTGTAGAGAGTCCTTGTTGATAACAGTATACATGTCGTTGATGCATGTGTGTTGTTCAATGATTGGCCTCACCCTGGAACACAATGTGTACATGGACACAACATTGCAGTGCAAGTCTGAAACGCTTTCCAATGTCCTGTGCACCATCACTCTTAGGTATACATACCATGGCTGGATGCACACAACTGTCAGGTGTATAACAGTGAATGTTATGTGTAGTACTGTAGTTACTGTAACTGGATGTAGTGTAGTACCATGAGCCATCATCAGGCAGCATCATGTGGTCACACAAGGCCACTAATGTATGTCACACTGGCAAATATCTTGCTGTACCTGATATGCACCACTTTGGCTACATTAACCATTTCACAGCCAGTTGTTACATGGGTATGTCAGGTGTTCAATAAGGAGCATTGCCTAACATGACTGTGTTGTGTGTTGAAGCATGTCACACCATGCCATGATAGGCCTCTACCTCTCAGGTATAGTATGTGTGCTGTGTTGATGACATTTGGGATACTGGAGTATGACCTTACAGCAGGTGTCTACATACGCCATGTGTATAATATTAACACTTACTGCATATGACAAAGAGGTGTATCTTGTGTGCATGTGTATGGACTCTGCCTATACAATGTCCACTACAGTGTACCACAATTGGTTGGGATGCTCTGTGTATTGCTTGTGTTTGAGGCAGCTACTCATGTTACTGGGATGTGCATAGTCCCACAGAGAACATGCAGAGCATGCACTATGTGTAGGTGTTTAACATGTGTATATGGCCTGCAACTCTCCTATGGCATGCACTTGTTATATGCTATATTAAATGTAGAACACTCACCAGCATGGGTCTGCTGTCTTGCTATCACACCAGAGGGACCTGCAAGGATATGAGACAGTTTGTCAGTGTCAACAACTATGGAATTGCTGCTGTGAGTTTGCAATTTTACAGTAGTACAAGAGGTAACAGTCACAGGCATACAGATTATGACCCAAATCATCAGTATTGCATGACACCAGGCTCCACACCTTCTGAATACACAGTACACATCTGATAAATGCATGTTCTAACAATTGAGCTGACAGTGGTCTACATATATGCCATGTTACCTGCACACTCTGTATCGACGTGCTGGGTGATGCCAGCCTCCATGATGACACAGGTCTGTTGTCCTTGTTGGCCAGGAGCCACCACGCTGAGGAACAGCTCTTCCACTCTGGTGAGGGGGGTGTGTTGCTGCACCACCACCTGTGGCAAGCTGTTGTCTGTGGGCATTGGAGGCATGCTGCTGGACATGTCTGATTAAATCACTGCAGTGATGGCATACCTGCTCATAAGTCCGGTTATGTATGCCTACATCATTCACCCAACAGACAACATCCTGCCACAGTGCAGTGCGCCCGTGCTGGTCCTGGCTGGTTCTGGAGAACAGCAGGTTGTGAAGATGTATGAGGGTGTCTACAATGACTTCCTCCTCCACAGGGGAATACGCGGGTTTCCTGTTGTGAGACATGTCCCTGGAAGACAATAAAACAGTAATTGTGAGCAAGTCATGTGGCACACTTAACATTCTAAATTACAGACATCAATGAAATGCCATATATAGCAACCTATTGGCTGTCTGTAGATACACACTTTTAATACCACATATGACTGCTGAGCCCACAACTGCCTGACAGTGCCTGGCACATACTATATACCAAACCATGTTCTGCACAGCAACAAAGTGAAACCAGTATGTAAGACTATACAACAGTACATGGCACACTGTATGTGACACAATGCACCACCTAGCCACAGTAGGTGTATATGAAGCTAATGCATACAGACATTTGTCATCCATTGAAATGAATGTACAGTACAGTTACAGTACTGCCAGTGCACCACGCTACTTGTTGATAGCAAACCCCTCAGTAACATATGTGCACATTCATCACTATAGGTGGCATACTGCTGTACTACACTATACATGTTGCTAGATATGCACTTATATCCTGTGACACACATACCACCAAGACCATGTTATGGGCATAGCCACACACGCATCAGACATACCTACAAGACACAAAGGTATGGCAACCCAGATTAGTTTTACCTGTGTACTATACAGTACTGTGTGTCAGCACCTATAAAACCTCATGCCTGAGGTATGTAATGTGTGAGGACTACAGGTAACAAACAAAACAGTGTTTCCAAGCAATGTGGATATAAGCCATACTGTGCTGTTTTGGCCTACAGCTTCAGGAAGTACTACAGTTCATACGGGATTTGTATTCACTAGTGTTAACAATCAATAAGCATACATGTACTGCTTTAGCCTACAATGGCACACTCCAGTCAACACCATGGGACTACGTCACACCGTATGCCATACTGCTTTTCCTGCCTAGCAATAGCATATGTATCTTTTGCTGGGATTAGAGCTACAATACTACATACCATGATATACACAGTTTCCCACTAGGCTATCACACATATACACATCTTTGACACATTCGCCTACACATTCTCCATCACACCCAGTCAACCTCACATAGCAAGTGATGTAACAGGTACATACGTGTGTGTATCGGGTCCTAGGTAGCTAATAGGCTATTATCCCTAGGGCCTATGGAAGCCTAGCCAAATGGTACCCTGCCCTTCAACACCCATGTAATGTAGGTACATGTGCCCCTGTCATGCAGAGCCACAGAGGTGATTTCCGGGTTGTGTTTCCTATCTCACATCCAATCATCATGATTATTCATGGCAACTGCTAATGAAGACCTTCATTTGCTATTGATAGGTAGTTAGTTCCAGAGTATGGTATGAGTCTGAGATGATAATGTACCACTCAAGCATGTTCTGCTTTTTGACGTTACAAGGTTTAGATCAGTACAGTGTGTAGCTTGTATGGAGTTTCATCTGTTTACATGGAGCATGTCCAACACCTGTGGGTTTGGCCTAGCTTTGTATGTTAGGCAGAGGTAGCCTCTGGGTAGGCGGTATGCGACACAGTGTAGCTGTGGTTTTATAAGACAGTCTGCATAGGGCATCTGTTTGAGTCTGGTAATACTCTTTGTGAAGTATGTGTCTGGCGTCTACAGTTGCTGTGGATGTCTTCTGAGGTACTTACCAACAGGGCCATTGTACTCTATGATGGGTGTTTTGACTGATGAGTAGAGTGGAACGTTGTCCTATATTTCCATGGATGACACACCTTTTCTGATGACATGTCGACCATACTCAGTTTGCATGACTAGTGTGGCACTGTGATTATCAAAAGGGACACTACTGTACACCTGTGTCCCGTAGTCTCTTATCATACTTTCGGTGTTGAGTAGACTACCACCTATGTGGTAGTTCATGGGTACAGGGTTTTCAACAACAGGGATGGCAATACGTGTACAACATTGAGCTTGAGCGTACATATGAACATCCATTGGTGTACATATTGATATACATATTGGCACATATACAGTCCACCTTTCATGGTGGGAATATCAATTATGCAAAGGTTGAGAGGATACACTTATGTAATGATATTGCACAGTCTTGTGCAGAATGCATGGAAGGTATTCTCAGCCCATGTATCTTTAGCAGGACCCCCTATCTGGAAGACTAAAAACCTAGCATATCATACCCACGGCGTTTAAACACCACATGTCATATGCCAGCACTGTATGCTGTCTTGTTTGACACACACTACAACCTACATATAAATATGCACATAACAACCTGCACCAACATATAAATGTCCACCCTTCACAAACAGTTGCAGTATGTCCCTTGCTCTATGCACATGTTCAGATGCTAATATATCAGACACATATATATCTCACCATATGTGTATGCCATACACACACAGGGTCCACACTGTTGTAAGTCTGTACACCTCACGGATGACCTGTTGGGCCTTGCTACAACATGGACAGTTGTCACATGTGTGCATACAGTAATAGTACAAGAGTATATATAGCTGCAAATGCTACATTACTATACTAGCCTGGTACAGCAGTTGCCAATGCTAAGCTACACATTATGTGACTATCATGCAGGTCTTACTCTGTGACATCCAAGTTTATATAGGTGTTTGCACTACTCCCCCAAAATGCCATTAAATGCAGTACTGTACAGACCATAGATAACATATTCAGATGTTTGACATATAATGCTGAGCTACATATGTCACAGTTATGTCCCACTGCACACAGCTACACACTAATTTCTCCATTGCAATAGTTATGCATGGCAGCAGTGCATACATACCTACTGCTGCCACATATGCATGTTTCAGAGTATGTACAATACTATTCATAAACATCTACTACTTGCCGGTAACTACAAACTGTTACATACCTGTTTGTCCCTTTCAGGTCCGTCTGTGTATGCTTTGACAATGTTTTTTTTTTTTTTATTAAGTAAAGATTTTTACTTAAGTTTAATATCTGGTTATTAATTATTTTTTTTTCTTAATTAATAACTTTAGTTTTTAATTAAGTATATATATTTGTTACTTAAGTATATATTTATTTCTTAAGTACTACAGTTTGACACTACTCTGCAGGAGTTCTACAGTTGCTGACACGTGCAATGTAATGATTGCATGTGGGGATAGCAAGTACAATCTGCTTTTATAGGTAGCTGCGCATGTGCATGTGATGCCCTCTGCACCAATTGATGCCCAGCATTTGGTAAATGCATACAGCCTGCTGTGTGGTAATTACAGTACTCACTGTCATAACAACCCAATGCTATAAATTGCTAAGGTATGTAGGCATAGCCCTTTCAGATTTCCAGAGTGCGGCCCATGCTTGTATGCTGTGGACACTGTTGTGTAAGTCAGAAGGTTGGTATACGTCTTATAAATGAAGCTAGAAGTGTAGACAGTGATGTACATGTTGTACTCAGACCTGACTGTTTCCACTTCCAGTACAGAGCTATCAGTGTAGAGTTTTACTCACCCCTACAAATACACAACATTTATGTGACTATGTAGTTTCTTTTCTACTCATATAATTAACTGCCATACAAATGTAGTTATTGAGAAGCATTCTTTTGGCACACTAACTGTTTGTGAACTGTTATACTGTGAATATTAATGTATTCACTTCTGCAGGGTTTGTGTTTTTTATTGTTGACATTAGCACAGGGTTCACAGGACAACTGGACAATTCCAGTACTGAGTATGCCTACCTACACCCTTGGTAGACCCTAAACACACAAGTATGTTTTAATTGTAGGGGGGGTGCTTACATACAGAGAGCATTATGTATTAATATGTGAATATTATCTTACTGGACTTAAAGGATTGGTGTATACCTGTCAGTTTATCAAGGCAGGTGGTCTGTCTGCATAGTTCCCAACTGTGAACCTATCCAGATGGTAGCCAGAAGTTACACTGTTATTCTTTTTCTGTGCAACTCACAGGTGTTTTCAGGACTGGTACAATGGCATTGTTACAGTCAGTTGCTACCAGTACATGGCTACATCCTTTGGTATTTCTGTGTTGTACTCCTACATACGGGTATGCTTGTGGAGGTCCTACCAAAGCTATTTGCAGAGTGTGTAACAGCAGAATAGCTTATATGCCTGTGTGTTTGTGCCTCTTCCAGGCCTATGGAACACTCAGATACATCTTTGCATGGAGTCAGGGATAGGTAGTTAAAAGTGAGGTACATCTTACACATAATAGGGACAGTAGGTGTAGACTTCAGTGAAGCAGTGCATATGGATTAGTACTCCTTTTATGAAGTACAAGCAGTGTCTACTGTTATTATTGTCAGTATTCATTGTGTAATACCCCACCTTTCTGACTGATGTCAGTACTTTTTTGAGGGATTCAGAGGGTCACAGCTAAAATATGTTTCACAATCAGGGACATCCTTGGAAATAAGTAACAGTTAGGAGGTATGTTCTCTGCCCTACTCAGATATGCCAGTGTTTGTCCTGCTATGATACTGTGTGGGGGTTGTAAAGTGCCTCTGTAACATTATTTGCTGCTTGAATGGCTGCTTCTCACATCACATTCATGTAATGCAATTCCGCAACAATTGCTGGTAAAGATCCACAGAACAAGCTTTGTGTTATGGCCTTCCTATTTTTCCTTTACATGCACTCATTGTAATGCATGATATATTTATTTCAGCACCAAGTTATTGTGTATTTGTTGTGGCTTAGTGGTACTTCATGCAGTCTAGTGTGTCCAAGGTCTGGGGTTCTAGACTGACAGAGGTGTTTTATTTTGCTGCTGAGCAAAACAAGGCCCCTGACATAGAGTGACTAAGGCACTTTTAAGCAGTTGTAAGCGGGTTTGCATGGGTTTGCGTGATGCTTAGCGATGCTTAGCTAAGCACACACATGCACACACTCGCTTAAACCCGCTTACTACTGCTTAAAAGTGCTTACTCCCGCTAACTCCCGTGCTAATTTCTTTGAAAGAAAAGAAAATGGGGAGATAGGAAAGTGGTGAAAAAGGGGGCACAAAGAGGGAAAGACAGTAGGAAAACAAGCTTAGGATGTGCAAGATGGATGTAGGGAAAGTCCATAGCTGCCCATTTCTTTACCAGCAACAGCTGTGCATATGCAATAAATTTGGAGTGAAATTTGAAACCTTCCACCCCTGGGAGAGGGGTGAGGACAACAAAGTATGTTGTACTGCCAATTATAATTATCAGTTTACATGTCCAGCGGACATGTGTGCGAAATGGGAAGCTATGTATGGGGTGTAATTTTTTGTGGGTACAGATTGCCCTTTTTTTTTTCCAGGTGAGAGTGGAAAGTGAGGTAGAGGAAGTAGGTATATTTGGGGAGGTAGGTTGGGGAGGTAAACAGACCAGACAAACAAGATGCATACAGGGGTGGAGTATGACACATGGGGTGGGTGAACACAATTGACGGGGATGGATGTTTGGAAATCACAAGCCCATGAGCCCACAGATGGTAACAGTGGGACTGAGATCCCCACCCATGGGCAGTCACCACTGAACCTTCACAGACCCGAGGGTCGCTGTGCTGGGGGCTGCATAGGAGGGGCAGGCTCACCCATGAGTCATGCCACTCTCGCCTCAAGCTGGCATAGGGGATCAGCGACTAAATGCTGGATCTCCCTGCGCACCACAACCCGGACCCTTTGGAGGGTGACGGGTGGCCCTTCTCTGCCCACGCTTGCAGGGGGGTGACGAGCCCCATCCCCTGCAGCGCTTCCACATGAAGGTGGCACAGGACCAATGGAGGAGGGTAGCCTGGGCTGGGCAACAGACCTGCTGGTGCCAGGTGCAATCGCCAGCTGAGGAGGGACAGGTGGGTCCGCTGGGACTGGCCTTCCCATATGTTCTGTGATTAGGTGTGTTTAATTACAACATAGACAACAGCATTCCAAATTAATTGTAACAGCATGCAGTAATATTCCCATTAACCCAACACACCAGGGTTACAACAGTTGAACAGCAAGCATAACACATGCATATATTGAATGACAGTGGACATTACAACAGCATGCAGGGATGATTGGTGGGAACAGGCCACCAAGATTGTGGTGTTTTAACAGGGGACATGCATCAAAGTAAATGCAGATTTTTATAGAACAATAGGACGTATGTCCCAATAAATGTTTTGAGATTAGACATACCCATTGAGGTGTGGAATTGCATTGTTTATGCACATGGAGTAGGGTGTAAAAAGAAACCTCCATTAACATCTTATTAGTACTTTTACTCTACACTACATTCTTATTGACTGCAGGTGCATATCCCCTACATGTATTATTACACTAGGCAACATGCATTAGATTGTATAATAGGTTTGGCTAGTTCATTATATACCTGACCTATATATGACATAGTAACTGTCCAAGATGCAGATGTTACTGCTACATAGTTGTATTTTATTTTTATATTTATGTATCTACATATCTGGATGTGTTCACGTGACATTTTCACTTAATTTTCTACATAACCCTACATTTCATGTAGCACACTTACATTTCTGGGGAATGCCTTGACAAGCTACTCGTGTGCCAGATTTACCTATGCATGACAGCCATTTAACAACTGTTGAGGACTGTTATATGCTTCACAGCTACTGGCACTTCCTTCATCCACTTTATATGAGACTGCACAACTGTAGGTTGACAGCACTTAATACAACAGTACTATTTATTTAATGCAAGGGTACAACAACATTTCTAAATAAGTGACACAGACACACTCCTAGTATTATACCTTTATTATTCACATTATCTAGATCAGGGGAGGTCATCGTGCCTCTTTACTCATCCCTCATCAGGCCCATAATTGAGTACAATGCCCCCTTTGGGATGTACCTTACCAGACACCTGCAGCAACTGGAAAGACCCCAAAAGTACCTCACCAGGAGGATCAAGGGGCTCAAACAGATGCCGTATGCTGCCCGGTTAAAGAAACTCCAGCTCTACTCAGTGGCATACCGCCTGCTCAGAGGCGATCTGTGCCTGACGTATAAAGCCATGTCCAACCTGGAATTAATGGACATGCTGCACCTCAGAAAATCCAAATCCCATCGAGCTATGCGCTCAAGGGACTTGAACCTCAGCACTGAAATAAATAGGACATGCTGGAGGGACAGATTCATAACCCAGAGGCTCCCTTCACTCTGGAATAAAATCCCAGTCCAGGTTAGGCAGAGTCCCTCATTGACTCTCTTCAAGAGGAATCTTGATGAGTGGATGGGAGATCGTAGGTTTACCCCGGGTATCACTTCTGTGTCACTGTTAGACAGAGGCACAGTATACTAACCTTGAAAAAGGGCATAGCAAAATTAATTTAATATGGGTGGCGAAAGCCATACACACTCTGGCTACTAGGCTTATAAATGCCCTAGGGCAGATAGCCTAGTATGAACCTATGAACCTATGAACCTATTAAACACTCTTTTCTACAGGCTCTCTCCTTTATTTGATATTACAGTGCATACGGAAGGCCTATTCAGGACATATTATACCTTTATTGATAGGTTACAACACTCTTCTTCAGGCTCACTCACTTATTTTATATGACAGTACATGCAGAGATAGTATTCCAGACTTATTTTACCTTTATTAATGGGTTACTGCACTCTATTCCTGGCTCTCTGACTTATGTTATATAACAGTACATGCAGAGAATTTATTCAGGGAATAAATGTTATATGCTTCACAGCTACTGGCACTTCCTTCATCCACTTCCTATGGGACTGCACAACTATGGGTTGACAGCACCTAATACAACAGTACTATTTATTTAATGCAAGGGAACAACAACATTTCAAAGTAAGTGACACAGACACACTCCAAGTATTATACCTTTATTAATTACATTGAACACTCTTTTCTACAGGCTCTATCCTTTATTTGATATTACAGTGCATACAGAAGACCTATTCAGGACATATTATACCTTTATTGATAGGTTACAACAATAGTTTTCAGGCTCGCTCACTTATATTATATGACAGTACATGCAGAGATGGTATTCCAGACTTATTTTACCTTTATTAATGGGTTAGTACACTCTGTTTCTGGCTCTCTGACTTATGTTATATAACAGTACATGCAGAGAATTTATTCAGGGCATTTTATAGCTGTATTATTGGGCTACAACACTTTTTTCATGCTCTCTTCCATATATTATATAACAATACATGCAGAATAATTACTAACCTGCCTGGAGGCACAGCCTTAGCAGCCTATCTGCATAGGCTTGCTGATTCACAGCATGGACACCTGCAGCTGTGAAGTAAATGAAGGGATATTGAGACATACCTATCCATTATTTAGACTATATTAGCATGTCTTACATACTGCAATCCATGGCTACATACTTAGTAGTGGGGCATCTTGCATATGACAGGCCTCCTGGATCCATTGGTTCAGTAGGTCCTGCTTCCGTCTCTTCAGGTCTGCATGGTGGTGACGGACCTGCTCACCAGTCCGAGGGACACCTGTGGCACTGTTGAGTTCATGAGCCAACTGGTTCCAAGCCTCTGCCTTATACTCCATCCCTTAGAACTGGCCCTGCAGGAGTCGAGACTCATGACGATGGACTAGGAGCCAAACCATGTATTTTGACTCCTTGATGCCCCAGCATTGCACTCTAAAGTGAGTACCCTCTCCAGGACCAGACATTCTAACTGCAGATGGGAGCTACAATCAGTTATGGTGAGTATTCCCGCCTATGGAGCTTAAATATGCTGCATTTCCCGCACTTTTTTGTGATTGGCCATTTTTCGAAATTCTCGGCTGACTGCAGACCTGCTTAGCAATGGTTAATCTACCATTTATAAGTATATATATATGTTAACAGTGGAGGTTTATCCTAAGCTGTCGTGGCTTAGTGGTTCAGTACTTTGGTTATGATGCACAGTGTCCTGGGTATGAACCTTGTCAAATTATCTGTAAAAAGAGCCTGCAAAAATTCATTAATTGACTTCCAGTATTCTTTCTTCATACAGTCATAAAACATATGAGCCCAGTCAGCATTAATTTCTACATTACATCTCTTACATAGATTATCTTTATTATTAATTTTATTCATCATCAAAGGTGTATAAAAAGATCTATGTAAAAATTTCCATGTATAAAGTCTCCAGACAATGGAAGATGTAGTTCTATAAGCAGATTCCAATATATATTGTTTATCTTGTTGAGTTGGTGGGTCCCCATTAATAGAGGTGAAATAATTCCAGTATGAATCTACATTGTAAAAAGTTTCTTGTCTGATAATTTTATGTATATATGAAAGTTTACCTTTATCAGAAACTTTATGCTGTAAATTTATTATCAAGTAATCAATCAGTTTTGGAATAGATTCTTTAACTGTTATAGACATTAGATCTATTCTATCAATGAGATGTTGTCTAAAGATCTGAACCTCTAACCAGCAAGTTTCTCTTAGATCAAATTCTTGTTTTAAGAAATCTAGATTTTTAACTTTATTATCAGATATCAGCTGATACCAGTACTTTAGATTATTATCTATAGCTAAATGAGCTCCTTCAGAAGTAGATGACATAAGCATACCCTGAGTATAAATTATAGGGAATACAATATAATTCCATTCCCTATACTTAGGGTGCATGAATATAAAGTTACGATAACTAATAATAATATTTAATGGGTAACAGACCATATGTTTAGGTGTAATAGGTGAAGTACAAAATTCCTTTAGCAACCACAACATGGAGTTATTTATAATCATGTACAAACTTCGGACGAACCGAAAAACAAACTTTAAAATAATAACTTTTGTTTGTTTATTTTAAAAAACATACCAATAAAAGTTATATTCAAATCAAACACATAAAGGTGTTTTGTGAAAGAAGTACTAACTTTTTAGTCGTTTTCTTACATAAAACTACCATACTTTTTATAAAAAACATTCTGTGATCTACTGTAATATAAAAAATAATGATACAAAACACTTGTTAAATCCATGTCTAAGTTCATATACTTATTCAAATTGTCATGTGCTAATACCCATACAGTTGTCCACGATGGTTGTTTTTAATGTGGGTGTATATTGAGCACAAAAAACTTGTGTCTTTATCAAGTGTGTATAAATACATCCACGCTCACCCTATCTAATGTGGAAAGCCTTATGTGTGCCCACATTGAAACTCTCCCTATCTCAGTGCTCTGCTCGATCTTTGAATTGACCCTCCACTCACCTCCATAGTGATGAAATGAAAGGCCATGATTCATAGTCCCAGATCACATGTTGCTAGCCCACGTTTTATGGACTAACTTGGTCTCCTGTCCCTACTCAGCATTTCTTACCATTGTCACTGCATGGAGGATGAAAACGGTACCTAGGTACCATTTGGTGCGCCATCTACTCTATTTATTACCAATGTGATGTAACTGGCCCAAATGGCTGGACCCAGGTCCGACTGACCAAAAACACTCCTGTCTAAAGATCTCATGTCATCTTCCTACCAAAATCTGCTACTCCAAACTCCAAATTGTTTTGGTCATAAACTACAATGTCCTAACGGTACCCAACTATACCGTAACGGGCTCTAGGTGCCCTGAAAGTGTTTGACCTCTACTAACTCGGATGAATGGACTAGCAGATGCTCCATAAAGTTTATTTGTATAACAAGAAACATTTCAGGTTTATGGATTCGTTCAAACCTGGTGAACGATCCGCTCCTAATATGAGTTGCCACAAAGTTTCCCTTTGCTCCAATGTGTTGTTGACATCTCCCTTGAAAACACCCTTCTCAACCTGATCTAGTACGAAAAACTCAAATTTCTTGAATTCTTCGCACACCAATGCATGCCTAGCTAGTGAATTGTTCCTATCTTTATTCTTGATGGCCAGTGTGTGTTCATAAATTCTACGTTTTAAAACCCTGATGGTTTTACCGACGTAGAAACTGTCACATGAACAACACGGTTAGGTAGACTACATGGTCACTATGGCAGTTGAAATAGCCATGAGCCCAAAAGGTTCTTTTCATGTGTTTTAAGGTCACAAATGAAGTGTTGCTGATGAATCTGCACTGTCTGCATTCTTTACATGAAAAACTCCCTTTCTTAAAACTAATCCCTCTAGTAGGTTTCTCAATCCTCCTGTTCGTAGCCTCCAAGATTTGTTTGACATTTGTTACCATCTTGTATGTGAATCTTGGTCTAGTCCCTAGTATTTCCATAAGATCCTTATTTCCTAGAATGATATTCCAATTATTTTCTATGATGCTCTTAATACACCAAATTTCATTGGAAATTGGTAGTGGAAATGCTGTGCAAAACTCATTCATGTTTCCATTTGTCTCTTTGGTGGCTCTAAAAATGACAGGAGGACCAACTGCCTGATCTGATGAGAACAGTATGGGTTTGGCTACATTGTCCCTTAACTTTATAACTTGCTGTTCCAACTTTTTCAATTTCTTACTTTTGTAACCCCTAGCCAAAAATAACTTCCTCAGCGTCACAAGTTCTTCCTTGAAAACATTATCCTCTGATGTAAGTCTACTCAATCTTATCATTTGGCCCTTAATGACATTGTTTTTCATGTGGTTGGGGTGGAGGCTGTCCTTGTGCAAGTATTGGTTTGCAAAACAAGCCTTCCTATATATCCTACTCTCAATTTGGCCGTTGATGGAATTTATCTTTAGATTGAGATCAAGATAGTTTATATCCTTACCATAGCCGCTGTGTTTGAAATACAAAAAATTGGTGGTGTTGTTCAAATCTTTTGTCATGTCAAGAATGTTTTTTTATAAAAAGTATGGTAGTTTTACGTAAGAAAACGACTAAAAAGTTAGTACTTCTTTCACAAAGCACATTTATGTGTTTGATTTGAATACAACTTTTATTGGTATGTTTTTTAAATAAACAAACAAAAGTTATTACATATAAAACACAATGTATAAACAAGAAAATATTAACATTTAAGGCATCACAAGCCTTAATTTACTATTTCAAACAGTTATTATTAATTACAGAAAAAGTCAACTGGTGACATCATTTCCTGTATGTATTATATAAAAGACATGAGCATGAGGGGGCTCATTGTCTTTTTTCTGAAGAAGTTCACGGAAAATAAAGTGAAAGAAAGCGCTAGCTCTCATTGCCTCTATTGTGGATTTTTCAACACTCGTTGTCCTTTTATTCTTTTTATTATTTATAATCATATTTTTATGTGTTAAGGAGATTTTCATGAAGTGCATACTAATTAGCTCCCAATAATCTTTCCATTTTGCGACATATGACCGATCTATTAATAAAGTAATAACTTTTATAATAGAAGAGATAATATATAAATTAAAGTCTGGAAAAGAAATACCCCCTTGAGACCAGCTATTAGTATGTTTCTTTAATGCAATCCTAGGTCTATTAGGTGCCCATAAGAAATTTAACATTAGTGTATTCAGTTTCTTGATAGTTATTTTTGTAGGTGAAAGTATTATTGATTGTATTAAGTATAAAATCTTGGGAATATTATCATTTTAATAATTGTAAGTCTCTCCTCCATAGTAAAAACATATTATTCCAGGTATTAAAAGATTTTGTATATTAAGAAAACAGGTATTATAGTTATTATATATAATAGATTTAATATCTTTAGATAGTATTATACCTAAATAAGTTATCTGACCTGAGTTGGGTACATATTTAGTAAAATCACTAATGAGAGTATTTTTTCGTATATATAGGTAGTATTTTAGTTTTTCTTCATTGAATATTAAACCAGAAATACTTTTAAAATTCATCATTTTATCAAATAAAGACTGCATAGAAGAATTAGATCCTGCTGATGTAATTAGAACATCATCTGCAAAAGTTGAATTTTTGATGTTGTATTTTCTTCTATTTCAAAACCCTCTATGTCAGTACTGTTTCTAATCAAATTAGCCCAAGGCTCCATTACTAAAGTGAATAATAGTGGAGAAAGTGGACATCCTTGCTTTGTACCTTTAAGAATGGGTATTTTTGTGAAACATATGTTCCTACCTTAATATAAGCCAGCGTTCCTTTGTATAAATGCTCAATTAAATTTACAAATGCATCAGAGAAATTTGTGCATTTCAGTAAGGTAAACAGATAGTCCCAACTTACTGAATCAAATGCTGAACCTATATCAAGACTAATAAGTGTTAAATCTTTCTTTTTCCTATTTGCAAAATCAATTAATGTTAAAGTTCTTCTTATATTATCAAAAGTATTTCTATTTACAATGACGCCCGTCTGATCTATGTCTATAATGCCGGGGATAATTGTCTTCAATCTATCAGCAAAAATACTCATAAACATTTTATAATCAACATTAAGTAATGAGATGGGTCGATATGAAGAACATCTAGTTGGATCTTTATTAGGTTTTAAAATTGGTGAAATAAATGTATATTGCCAAGATGGGGGGGGGGGTTATTAACTCAGTTTGGGCCAGAATAAACACCTTATGTATTAATGAATATGTAGTTTTAGAAAAGATTTTATATATCTCTGGTATAATGCCATCATTACCCGGTGCTTTGTTTGATTTAAGCTTATTTATTTGTGTAATAACTTCTGTATATGAAATACTCTTGTCCAATAGTTTAATCTGTTGTTTATTAAGCTTTTTATTCATGTTTGTGGTTATAAACTCCTTTATTTTATCTTTAGGTTCCATGTTAATGTTGTTATGGTTAATCTTGTGAAAGTGATTTCTAAATTCATCCAGTATTTCTGGTATACTAGAAACATTCTTCTTTTCCTTAGAGAAAAGATTTCTTTGATATGGTTTTGTTTATTCAATCTTTTTGTTTTATTTTTAAGTCTATATAAGTATTTGGGGCTTATTGAATAAGACAAAACTTGTATTCTCTAAAGTTATTTTAACTTTATGAGTCAAAATTTCTTTGTATTTCTCATTTAGTTTGTTTATTTCTTCAATAACTTTCTTGTCCATAATATTTTCTTTATTATTATGTTTATAAGAGTCTAGTTTACTTTGAATATCTAACAATTCCTTATCCCAAGATTTCCTTTTGTTATTATACCATCTGATACTTTGTCCATATAGATATGATTTTAAGGCATCCCAAACATAGACAATGGAGACTTCAGGAGTATTATTTATGTCTAGAAAATGTTGTACTTCTGAAAGTATATATTCTTTATAGTCTTTTAGCTGAGTTAAGTATGCTGGTATCCTTTTGATCTGAACATTATGAGTATTTTTATCATGAATTCAAAACAATTGAGTTATGATCAGATATAGGACATGAAATGATTTTGGAATTAATTAAATCTGTTACCATCTGGTTAGAAATAAAGACCCTATCTATTTTTGAATAAGTTTTGTATCTGTTAGAAAAAAGGTGTATGGTAATGATTTTGACTCTATCTGATTATTAATATCATTCAAATGATAAGAATTAGCAAAATCATTTAAATGTTTTGCATTAGATGTAATTCTTCTTTTCTTTATAGTGGTAGTATCACTTTCATGTAGTATACAATTAAAATCACCAGCTAAAATAATATCCCCTACAGAGAATGATATGATCTTATCAATATGATGTTTCACTGTATTAATAACAATTCCAGGTATCCAATATACATTAATTAAAGTGTAAGTCTTCCCATTAATTTGTATTGTAACCATACAAAACATTCCTTTGTCATCCTGATAAGACTTAATGGTTTTAGGAATGGGCATACTTTTATTCCATAAAATAGCCACTCCTCTTTTTTTCTGAGTGTGCTCTGACCTAACCAATACTGTATACTTATTAGTGGCTAGTTTATCAATATATTTTTTTCAAGAGATGGGTTTCTTGCAGGAAGACTAGATTGGCCTTGTGTAGATTAATGTATCTTATTAGGCTTGCCCTTTTACACAGATTATTCAATCCATTAATGTTTAAAGAAATTCCTTTTAAAGATGTCATTTGGCATTTTTAAAACTCAAGAATCTTATGATCGAAATAACAAATAACAAGATAAATAATGTTACATCTCCTCTTTTAGGTGTACCTTTAAATATAGCTGTATTTATTAAATCTCTTATGGGATTTTGTATAGGATTCAATTTTGTTTGTAGTGACAATGAGTGTACAAAATATATTGTGGATGTCAAAACTATATACATATAACAATGAACAAGTGAAATAATGTAAGGATTAAACCTTGCATCCCGCCTGGAGTTGAAAACTCCAACTTAGAGCAGTATTTACTACTCAAGTTAACCCCCTACCCTAAGCAGCAGTACCTCAGATACCACCTTATCAATTTAATACTAGTTATATTTAACTGAGGTTAACAGTTTTCAATTCAATTATCTATCAAGACAAAACTACACATTTGGTAAAACAGCATCATATAAACTAAAATAAACTTTTTTTTTTTTTTTTTTTTTTTAAACTGTTCATACTATTATATAGATCTATGTAATATATAACACTTGTATTCTAATAGCATTCAAATAATCTTAATGTTAGAAATCAAGAGGAGAGAAAATTATGTTCTAACATTCATTTAAATCAAAAACTTTGGCTAATATGATTCAGACATTACATGCATTAAGATGCATCTATTTTCTGTCATGTGAATTCTATCAACAGCTTCCAAAAATCTTGAATTGTTTGTATATGAGCATTTACTTAAACTCATTATTGTCAATAGAGTAAAATATTGTATTCATAAAAATTATTATAAATCATATTGCATAGTTATGCAGATTCTCAGAAACACCTGCGTTATTACCTAAAAAAAAAAGCCATCACACACATAAACACAGACACACACATACATATACACACACACATATACACACACACACATACCCACACACACACACACACACACACACACACACACACACACACATACATATACACATACACATATATACATACACACACACACACACACACACACACACACACACACACACACACACACACACACACACACACACACACATACATATATATATCTGATCTCACTGAGTTGTGTGTTAGTAGAGCACTATCCTACTTGCTGTCCCTAGAATAAATCTGTCTGCTTTATACAAAATAATGCACAGCAAACACATATTAGTAACCAGATTTTACAATCATGCTAACCTACTGCTTTAAAATATATCACATGACATTTCTTCCAGAATAGAGTTATAAGATTATTTATGCTTGCCAATCAGATGAATTAAATGAGTTATAGTAAAGTATATGTTTGGGACACAAGTTTTTAACACAGATTATTATGCTACTGTTAAGTAGATTTTCAAAAACATTTAAATAAATGTTTCATTTTCTATGCCTTCTAAAATAAGATATTTACTTGCTACAAGAAACTACATCATCCAAACTCATCATAACTGACATATTTTATGAATAGAGTATTTTTCCTGAATCTGTGGTGTGTCAGTGTGATAACCTTGTCAATGTTTATACTAACTGCTTTCAGTTTCTCTGTGAAAATTCTGTGAGTGAAGCTTCTGAGGAAACTCATGGACACTATGCATGAGACAGCCCACACCCCAGATTGTCTCCCTTAACATTTTGGCAGGAAACTTATTAAAACTTGTGGCAAACATTCATTTTGTCAATAGAGTAAAATATTGTATTCATAGAAATTATTATAAATCATATTGGATAGTTATGCAGATTCTCAGAAAAAAAGCCATCACTCACACACACACACACACACACACACACACACATACACACACACACACACACACACACACACACACACACACACACACACACATATATATATATATATCTGATCTCACTGAGTTGTGTGTTAGTAGCGCACTATCCTACTTGCTGTCCCTAGAATAAATCTGTCTGCTTTATACAAAATAATGCACAGCAAACACATATTGGTAACCAGATTTTACAATCATGCTAACCTACTGCTTTAAAATATATCACATGACATTTCTTCCAGAATAGAGTTATAAGATTATTTATGTTTGTCAATCAGATGAATTAAATGAGTTATAGTAAAGTATATGTTTGGAACACAAATTTTTTAACACAGATTATTATGCTGCTGTTAAGTAGATTTTCAAAACATTTAAATAAATGTTTCATTTTTATGCCTTCTAAAATAAGACATTTACTTACTACAAGAAACTACATCATTTAAACTCATTATAACTGACATATTTTATGAACAGAGTATTTTTCCTGAATCTGTGGTGTGTCAGTGTGATAACCTTGTCAATGTTTATACTAACTGCTTTCAGTTTCTCTGTGAGAATTCTGTGATTTGAAGATTCTGAGGTAACTCAATGACATTGTGCATAAGACAGCCCACATCCCAGATTGTCTCTCTTAACATTTTGGGAAACTTATTAAAACTAGTGACAAACATTCATTTAGCAGTGTAAATGCATCTAAACATGACAGAACCTCCACAATGTATTCCACAGATCATCACAGCCTCTATGCAAGTGAAATTAAACTCAAAATTACCAACAAGCAATAAAACTCAGCATTCTTCTCCCAACTCAATTTTCATACAAATCCTATTATTCACTGTGCCCACACAGTCTAAAGCATTCTATATATTAATAAAGAAAAGAAAAGAGAGTAGAAAATAAAAGGGAGTGAGGCAGAAATAAAAAATGTAAGAGAAAGCTGTAAGAAGTATATACAATGGAATGTTACTTACTGTTTATATTAATAGAGTTAAAAATAAAACATATTATTTACTCTTATTTAGTTCTGATTATTATTAGTTAAAGCATGACAGATTATTTACAAACAAGCATAAGCAGTATAATCAAGAAAGTATAATTAGAAATAGCATTTGAAGAACTTATAAACTTTTACAAGAAATAAATATGTTATTATTCTATTAATGATATTTTCATTACTGTTCTCTCCCTGCCCTCCCCCACCCTTTACCCACTACATAATCTAAATAGAATGTCATTATTTAAACAAAGAAAATAATAAAAGAAGAAGGAAAAAAAAAAAAAGGTAAAGATAAAAAAATGTATCAAATTACTAACCTTACTTTTTTCAGAAAGAAAAACAAATCGAGTCACAGCCTGCCATTAAATCCTCAGGCATTTTGACTGGTTATGAAACAAAACATTTCTTTGCACATAGAGAATAACTTTGATTAAATCTTTTCCAAAATATTTGTGGCTTTCTGGAAATGCAGGAACTATATTCAAAAAGATTAATAATGAACTAAAATGATGAGAGAGAAAAAAAACATATAACAAATCATTTGTTTTTTTGGTCTCTTCTTCTTCTCTGAAGTCTTCCAGGAAGCTTCAGTTGCCAATCTCTTTAATGAAGAACTAGCCCATTCCATTTCTTCTATTTTATCCAAAATCCCTTTTCCTTTGACAAACAGTAAAGCAGAGTCTATATCATCGAAGACCTTAGGACCATCAGGAAGGAAGATTTTAAGCTTGGCAGGAAACAGAAGGTATGTTTTAAACTGTGCTTTTTTAAGCTCCCTTATTAGTGGCAGAAAAACTTTTCTTTTAGCAATTACCATGGAAGAATAGTCATTGTCAAAACACACAGTTGTCTCATTAAACTTAACAGGAGCTTTAGCCCAAGCAGATTTAAGGACCATCTCTTTATCAAAAGATGATAGAAATCTAACTATAACTGATCTAGGATAGTTTTTGTTAGAGTTAGTATTAGCTATAGATCTATGTGCTCTTCGATACCAAAAGAGAATGCTTCTGGTAAATCTAAAGTTTTAGGGAGCCATGTTGTTAAAAAAGAAGTAATATTGTTACCTTCAATATTTTCTGGCAGTCCAAAAATCCTAATGTTATTGCGCCTAGATCTATTTTCCAGGTCATCCAGCTTTGTTTGTAAATGTGTATTTTGTTTCAGCAGAAACTCAATGTTGATTTCCTGTTCTTGTATTTTATTTTCCATGTCATTCACAGCTTCTTCTATGCCTGTCATCTGGATCTTCTGTTGTTGCAGGTCCATATGTAACAAGTCTATTTGTTTTGTAGTTTTTCTATGAAAGTGTCTATTTTAGTATCCATTTTATCCATCTTAGCAGTAAGTTGCTGGACTATAATTATCAGAGACTGAAGTTCTTTCTTGATGCTGGAGTCTTGAGAATTTGTCTTACTGGAACTCATTTCAGACTGATAAACTGACAGGAAAATTTCCAAAGTAATTTCTGACAGGAATATTATTAAGATTTCCTTTCTTTTTTTAGATATAGTTCAAGAACTATATAAAACAAACATATTTAGAAAGAAAATTACTTCAAGAATTAATTTTTTAAGTAATTAATTCCTGTCAATGTAATGAAATTGGTGGAGCTGAAGAAATCTGCTGCTATCCTGTGTTCATCCTTGGCCACGCCCCCATAAAACCTTATTTTGATGGATATGATTCAGCATCAATACCCACAGAGTTCGGTTTAAAAAATTCTTAACACTGAATGTGTGACAGTCCCTTTTGATGTGAAACAATGAAGAACATGGTCTTTTTAAGACTCAAAATGAGGACTGGTACTCATAATCAGTTACACTTGAAAGGGTTTATCAACATCTATGGTAGATGATATACCCAAAGAAAAGTATAGTGCTGAACCAATGAACTAGTTGTCTGCGGGTAATTGTTTGAACACATGATGTCTTGAATGGTTCTTGTATCTGTAAGGCTTTCACATGTTTAAACCATTGTGAAGTCCTGAGAAGCAATATTATTGATTTTTACTAGCATTTGTTGACAAGTTTTTAGCATGGGCTCTATTTCAGACTTTTGAGAAAGTGTTTTCGTTTGATGGGTTAGTCAACTCTATCCAAGACAAAGTAGGTATGAGGTATGTGGTTTACAAGGTCAAACATAACAAAGCAAAAGTATATAGGGTCAAGGGCTGTACATTGTGGAATGCCAGTCTTAAAGAAGCCTAGAGCTGAAAAAATATCATTTGTGAAGATTTGTTATACTTAGGAATTGGTATGACACTGTAGGTACAGACACTATAAATGTTGCAAATGAAAACTCACAAGCTTCCATACGAGTTTCACATGGCTATTAATTTGTCATAAACACACATACTTGTATTACGAGAAAGAGTTATTGTATGAGCATGACAAGAATTTGATGACAACATTCTGATTGCTTTGATATGCACCTTCTCTTCGGGCATCAGCACCAGCAGCATTGTGGTTCCAGTGTACTTCTAAATTTGGTGACTGTTCTAGCATTGGATTTGATGAAGTTGTTCGCATGCTGCCACAGTCATGTTAGGCAACATGCAGAATACCACTGCTATGGAACACACCTTGTACTGTACATGTTGTAGTGCACATTTGAAGGTATCTGTGCAGCAATTTAGATGTTTATTTTGAGTTGCTGGGTAAGTAAACCACTCTTTCTCAAACCTTTTTCAGCAGACCTGGACTGAAACAAGGGTGAATATAATGTGTCTATATATCTATATATATATATATATATCTATCTATATCTATATATATATATATATATATATATATATATATATATATATATATATATATATATATATATATATATATATTCACTTTACATGCTCAAAATGCTAAAATATCAAATTTTAGAATTTCCAGCCTGTAAAGTCGAATGGATGGAAACTGCGAACCCGGAAGTGTCGAATGGATTATGTCAAACCCACGTTATGGATAGCACATTAGGTAAGTGTACTGTTTTTGAGGTTTTGGGGAGGGTTTGTGTGTATTTGAGTGTGTTGGGGCATTTGAGGTGTGGGTTAGGGTTGGTGCTCTGCAGTGTGAATGTGTTAGCATTGGGAGTGCTGGTGTTTGTGTGTATGTGATGTGTGTGGGGCTGTGGAATGTGCAATGCTGGGTTGTGTGTGTTTTGGAGTGTTGTGCGACCTTGGAGTTAGTATATATAAGTGGGGGGCAGCCACTCACATGGGGAGTGCAGGGGGGCCTACACCCCTGCATATACTAAGGGTAGGTGTGTGTATGTGTTTGGTTGTGTGTGTATGTTTATTGTAGGGAAGTGTTGGGAGGTATGTACGCTGATGTATGTATGTGTTTTGTTGTGTGTGATGTGTGTTTGATGGGAGCTTGTAGATTCATGGTTTTGTGGTTCGCCTTTGTGTAAGTTCGGCATTTAGGGGATTCGACTTTATAGTTTTGTGATACTGAATTTCAATAATTCAGTATTCTGGTGCTATAAAGTGAATATATATATATATATATATATATATATATATATATATATATATATAAAATATATATGTGTATATATATATATATATATATATATATATATATATATATGTGTGTGTGTGTATATATATATATATATATATATATATATATATATATGTGTGTGTGTGTGTGTGTGTGTATATATATATATATATATATATATATATATATATATATATATATATATATATATAAAAAACAGCATGTTTTTGGATGTGGCAGGAAGCTGGAATACTTGGAGAAAGAACTTGCTAAATTCCATGAAGTAAGCGAGAGCAGGTTAGGAACAATCCAGAAACCCTGGAACTGTAAGGCAAACATGTTAGCTCTAAGGCACCATGTTGGTCAAATGGCCAAATGTCTGTCCTGTGATGATCCTTGATTGCTGCAAGGTGCATCCTCTCACTGATTTTCTGGCCTAAACACCAATGTGAATAGCCATGGCTGCAGTGGGTATACCACATCTCTCAACACCTAGTTATGAGGTATGTTTCTACTATTGAATGCATGCCACAGAGCATAGCCATGCCAGATAGTGTCATTACTGGTGCTGCCAGAATGCTTGGCAGTAATATTCATGATTTGTGTAGAAATATCACATGCCATATACAACTTAAAGGAATCATATTGTTACCTTTTTTTTAACAGGGTCTAGCATCACCTGTATTCGGTGTTTGAATAATACCTTTCATAGCTCTGAAATCCTATAAGTACAGATATTCTCACAGCAGCAGTTCTGAGCATGTTGTTTACTATCTCTGCATGAGGCACACTCCATTAGTAAAAAGGACAGAGAATTCTACTACTGCCTGCCTGCTATAATTCCTGCTGTCTCGACATTCTGATGACAGGTATTTTAGCAATAACCCACAAATGGGTATGGGTTAATCCTTTAATACCCCGCACCCTGACAATGATATGTATAAGAAAAGAAATAAAAGAAATTGCTTGCCTTTCTTAAATAATGCCTTTGTATAATGTGCTGTACTGTTCTTATGTATTCTTTTGAGTTTGCTGATGTAATGCGAATGCACATGGGAGTTTCATTCTCATGCTTATACAGTGTATCAGTACAGTGCAATTGTTTTTATGGAATGAAAGAAACCTGGATCAAAATAGTGACAAATTTTAAACATTGATCTTCTAACCTTAGAAAGTTCCTGAAATAAGTTTTGTTAGCATACATTTTTGAAAGGATATGAAGCTCAAACCTGAAATATCTGTCTTTATTAAATGACTTCAATCATAGTGGTTTGGCAGAAAAATAATTTTTGTTTGGAACAAACTAAAACTTTGAGGCAAAAATCTGTACTTTCTGTGAAAATCCTGACAGCCAAGAGGCAAAAGATACTGCTGAGATTTTAGGAGGCACAGTGCAGAAATACAAGAAAAATCAGATTTGTTTCTGTTGTATGCAGGACATGCCTGATTTTTCTTACATTTCTCCATCCTCTAACCATATTCCAACAGAAAAGTCTGGATACTCAATGGTACTTCAGCAGTTGAAGTCTTTTCTATTAGTAAATGTTCCATTTACAGCGGGCATGATGGTTATGCTGTCCAATCAGCGTGCATGTTTTTGAATGGCAATGAGCTGTTATTGTATAATTGTAGTTAAGATACTGATTACATTTATAATATTGCTCTACATTGAGACTAGATGACAATGTACAGTATGTGTGTACTTGCTGCTGCCAATGTCACAGAGTCTGTCAAGTGTTTGTACATTGATCCCGTAACAGTCCTGTTGCTTGTGAACAGTGAGTGAAGTATACTCAGTACCAGTGATTGTTTGGGGCCTGATGATAAAGATTGTGTTAAGCAGTTATAACAATCATCCCTGCAATTATAAGTAGCACTTGACTTGTCTCGGTAGGATTGAATTTTACAGTAGCAATGTCACGGCAATGATGCATTTACCAGCTAAGTCCACAGTCTCCTATGCTTTTGAATCATGTACTGCCTCTTGTACAGGAAATAGAACTCATCTACATTTGTTTGCATGACAGCATATCTCTGTGGATTATTGCAGGACATCAACTGATAACCATATCTGTGCAGTTACCAAATGGGACAAACATTTTTGTAGATGTGTTGGGGATGCATGCTTTCTCTATGTAGTAAGTTGTTCCTCCAGCAACTCTTCCTGAAAAGTTCAGTTTCAAAACCATAATTGTTCCTAGAGACACTCACATCTAGGAAGTCAATGCGGTCACTGGAGTAAGTATAGTCAAAACTCAAGAAATCAGTTGTGGCATTGAGATAGCTGATGAAATCAAAAAGGTGCTCAACTGTTCCTCCCCAAAGAATTGGAATCTTCTTATGATAGATGATGATATCAGGTCCTTAGTTGATAGCACACCTCGAGTAGCCTATAGAAACATGCTTTCGTTAAATAGGCTACTTTGTTATGATAAACCTCATGTCACTGAGCGTACTACGGCACAATGTGGTACTTTTGCTTGCTCATCTTGCAACCAGTGCAAATATGTTGCCAATACTAATAACTACACACATCCTGAAACACACAGGAACTACATGTTTAAGCAATATGCGAGCTGTAGGTCTATCAACTTGGTTTACTTAGCTGAGTGCCAAGTATGCAGAAAGTTCTATGTGGGCATGACAACCAGATCCCTAAGAGAACGTATCAGAGAGCATATCTATGCCATATCCAAACGTAACATTCTGAACGCCCTAGCTAAACACACTGTGGAGTTAGGTGACGATCACACATTCAATTTCAGGTTCTTGAATTGGTGCATACTGATGGGAGATTAGGTAACATAAGGAACAGAATTGAAGAAAGGGAAGGCAAGTGGATTGTCAAATTACAAGCCCATAAGTTTGGGCTTAATGAGAGGCTCACTCTTAAGCCTTTCTTAGCTTCAAGGCCACTGAAGCATTAATGTCTACATACATTTATGTAAAATATATTCTCTGCTCTAGACAATGTTTTAACTCAGAATGCATTTTATATTTTATATTTTATATTTTATGTTTGTATGTCTGTTTCTTTAAATTTTAACTTCCAATTACTAATGACATCATAACAATTAATGCTTTATAAGAGGAAAGTTTCAGCATTTTCTTTATGTCTGATGAAGCGTTGGGTAACAACGCTAAAGCTTTACAACTTGCTATCTCCTGCAGTTTTATCTTTTGTAATAAACGAGGATTTTAAATACAAAGAAGACCTTTTGGATTTACTTGTTATTTTACTTTTGACTTCAGCTCATGGTGCACTCATTGCCTTTTTTTCCTGCTGATATATATATATATATATATATATATATATATAACAGCATGTTTTTGGATGTGGCAGGAAGCTGGAATACTTGGAGAAAGAACTTGCTAAATTCCATGAAGGTTAGGAACAATCCAGAAACCCTGGAACTGTGAGGCAAACATGTTAGCTCTAAGACACCATGTTGGTCAAATGGCCAAATATCTGTCCTGTGATGATCCTTGATTGCTGCAAGGTGCATCCTCTCACTGATTTTCTGGCCTAAACACCAATGTGAATAGCCATGGCTGCAGTGGGTATACCACATCTCTCAACACCTAGTTATGAGGTATGTTTCTACTATTGAATGCATGCCACAGAGCATAGCCATGCCAGATAGTGTCATTACTGGTGCTGCCAGAATGCTTGGCAGTAATATTCATGATTTGTGTAGAAATATCACATGCCATATACAACTTAAAGGAATCATATTGTTACCTTTTTTTTAACAGGGTCTAGCATCACCTGTATTTGGTGTTTGAATAATACCTTTCATAGCTCTGAAATCCTGTAAGTACAGATATTCTCACAGCAGCAGTTCTGAGCATGTTGTTTACTATCTCTGCATGAGGCACACTCCATTAGTAAAAAGGACAGAGAATTCTACTACTGCCTGCCTGCTATAATTCCTGCTGTCTCGACATTCTGATGACAGGTATTTTAGCAATAACCCACAAATGGGTATGGGTTAATCCTTTAATACCCCGCACCCTGACAATGATATGTATAAGAAAAGAAATAAAAGAAATTGCTTACCTTTCTTAAATAATGCCTTTGTATAATGTGCTGTACTGTTCTTATGTATTCTTTTGAGTTTGCTGATGTAATGCGAATGCACATGGGAGTTTCATTCTCATGCTTATACAGTGTATCAGTACAGTGCAATTGTTTTTTTTTATGGAATGAAAGAAACCTGGATCAAAAATAGTGACAAATTTTAAACATTGATCTTCTAACCTTAGAAAGTTCCTGAAATAAGTTTTGTTAGCATACATTTTTGAAAGGATATGAAGCTCAAACCTGAAATATCTGTCTTTATTAAATGACTTCAATCATAGTGGTTTGGCAGAAAAAATAATTTTTGTTTGGAACAAACTAAAACTTTGAGGCAAAAATCTGTACTTTCTGTGAAAATCCTGACAGCCAAGAGGCAAAAGATACTGCTGAGATTTTAGGAGGCACAGTGCAGAAATACAAGAAAAATCAGATTTGTTTCTGTTGTATGCAGGACATGCCTGATTTTTCTTACATTTTTCTCCATCCTCTAACCATATTCCAACAGAAAAGTCTGGATACTCAATGGTACTTCAGCAGTTGAAGTCTTTTCTATTAGTAAATGTTCCATTTACAGCAGGCATGATGGTTATGCTGTCCAATCAGCGTGCATGTTTTTGAATGGCAATGAGCTGTTATTGTATAATTGTAGTTAAGATACTGATTACATTTATAATATTGCTCTACATTGAGACTAGATGACAATGTACAGTATGTGTGTACTTGCTGCTGCCAATGTCACAGAGTCTGTCAAGTGTTTGTACATTGATCCCGTAACAGTCCTGTTGCTTGTGAACAGTGAGTGAAGTATATTCAGTACCAGTGATTGTTTGGGGCCTGATGATAAAGATTGTGTTAAGCAGTTATAACAATCATCCCTGCAATTATAAGTAGCACTTGACTTGTCTCGGTAGGATTGAATTTTACAGTAGCAATGTCACGGCAATGATGCATTTTACCAGCTAAGTCCACAGTCTCCTATGCTTTTGAATCATGTACTGCCTCTTGTACAGGAAATAGAACTCATCTACATTTGTTTGCATGACAGCATATCTCTGTGGATTATTGCAGGACATCAACTGATAACCATATCTGTGCAGTTACCAAATGGGACAAACATTGGTGTCCTGAATTATTTTCTGGGCTAGCACCACCTAGTGCTGACTATCCATGGAATTTAAAAATGGTGATATGAGTCGTAACCCTAGCATGAATGGCCAGCCACTCATGGATACTCTTTCTTTTTTTTTTCAATAATTTTATTTTCATTTTGCATTTATAAAAGACACAAAAATTTTCATATTTACAACATGACCATAAGAGAAAGTTATACATTGTAGTCAGTAAAGAAACACGAAGGTCATATAACAAACCTATTTACACTATATACATAGATGCTTTCTCAAACAAGTTTAAACAATATAAAGACAACACATACATTAATGTTTGCAATATCATATTTTGTTTTAAGTTTGTGGGTATATTTCTATGTTCCCTTATAACACATTACTCTTTAGTGTGCATGATGTTTTTATGCTAGTGTGATATTTAAGGTTTGTTCCCAAGTTGCTCAAGTTTTGCTGTTTTTGTTTCTTTTATATCCATTAATATTTTGTGAGCTAATAGGTATTTAATAGCCACTTTCTTAAAACCCTCCAAAGACATGTTCATAGAGTCTGTCCATTTGAGGGTTATATATAGTTTCATGAATGAGAATGTGGTTATAAGTGAGTTTGCTTGTTTTACTGAGAAGTTAGATGGGTGAATATGCAATATGATAAATCCCCATGTAAGTGTTGATGATTGATATCCCACTTTTTCAAAATTAACTTTTAGTGAATTCCAGAGTTTATAGACACATTTGCAACTCCAAAATATATGCATTAAATCTGCTATCTGATCCTTGCAATGTGGACAGTATGTTTTTTTTTGTTGCACTGAATTTGTGTAGTAATGCAGGTGTGAAATATGCATTGTTTTTATCATAAGCTGTGTGTACAACAGTTTTTTTAAGGGGTATGCTTTTCAGTGTT
Organism: Protopterus annectens; assembly: GCF_019279795.1. Classification (NCBI taxonomy): domain Eukaryota; kingdom Metazoa; phylum Chordata; order Ceratodontiformes; family Protopteridae; genus Protopterus; species Protopterus annectens. The sequence continues at coordinate 590,426,186 of NC_056745.1, read as the reverse complement.
AGGTTAATTGCATTTTGTATCTGGTGGTCATCCAAAGATGGTTGTATTTTCCTCCAATAGTTAGAGAAAAGGAGGTCTTTCTGCAATGATTTCCCCTATCATTTTGTATGAGTTTGTTATAGTTTTCTTTGTCATGAGGATAGTCTCCCAGAGCAGTGTGCATTTTTCCATGTCAATATCGGGTATGGTAAGGTTTTGGAGGTAACTGGAACACATCTCTTTGATATGTCTAAGCATTATGACATAAGACTTAGGTGGATTCAGATTATTTCTTATTTCTTAGATAGTACAATTAAGTAGTTGGTAGATATCTTGTATTCTTTTTTTTTAATCGGGGAAAGGAATCTAAATCTAGCATCTTGACATTTATTTTTAAATTAGGATTTTTATGGAGGGGTTGTAATGTTATCAGAGATTGCCCCAGGTTTAAGGAATGAAATAGTTTTTGTGTTATGTTTACAGAATGTTTTAGAGGGTCTATAATTTTGTGCACATGTAGATCTTTTTTGTTCAAAAAGGGAAGTACTTTGGGATTGATGCCTAGTGATTTGATGTGTCTGTAGTATATTATCACCCATGGCGGTGACTGAATTTTTGCTGATGGGTTATACTCTGCTATTCTCAGTATTCTGTTAGTGTGGATAATAGAGTAATAAGTTTTAAAATCTGGTAGGTTCAGACCCCCTTTGTTCTTGGGGAGTGTTAGCTTCTGGTATGAGATTCTGGTCTTTTTAGGATCCCATATAAATTTTGCCAGGGAGGTATGAATTTGTTTAAAGAATTTATTATCTATAGGTATTTGTGATGTCATAAATATATACGTTAGCTTAGGTAGTATGTTCATTTTAATTATTGAGACTTTGGCTAGAAATGAAAGCTTAAGATTGTTCCACCTTGTACAGTCTTGTATAATGCTTGGCCATTTAAGAGTTATGTTATGTTGGTAGAATTCCTTATTGTTTTGAAATAAGTGATTCCCAGGTATTTAATTTCATCCTTTATTTTTATGGTGTCTAAAAGTGGTATCAATGAAATAAGCCTGTTTGGCCTCAAAGGGAAGATATTAGTTTTATTAATGTTTAGTTTGTAATTAGACATACAGGAAAATTGTTCAATTGCATTTATTATTTTGGTCATATCGGAGTTTGGTGTAGTGAAATATATATTAAAATGGTCTGCGAAAGCGGAAAGCTATATTTTTAGGTTAGGTATTGAGGGGGGAATTATGATAAGTGTTTTGTTTAATATATAAAAACAGTGGTTCTAAGTATAAGTTAAATAGAAAAGGCGATAGTGGATACTCTTTCTGATTCAGAGACAGGCCGGGTACAGTGATTCACATGGTTGATAGAACCACGCTTTGGATCATCTCCATGCCAATGCTAAATGCTAATGATGCACCCTGTAGCAGTGGCTAATGCTGATTAGCTATGTGGCCTTCTCTGGCAATCTCACCATGAAGGGATTTAAACACATGAGTGATTCAGAGAAGTGCTTGTTTACATAAAGTAGCACAGCCAGACATGTTAATTGCCATTGCCAAAATGTTGCATTCCCCCATCATAGTTGATAGGATAGACCACATTTCAGGTAAGAGTAGGTAAGTAGAAGCACAGATGGAGTGGTGGTGGTGTGGTTTGGTGTGGTGTGAGTGTGCGGTAGTGTGTATGCATGTCTGAAGGGGTATGACTAGTCTCAGATGACTCTATGCATGTGTGTGTGTGTATATATATATATATATATATATATATATATATATATATATATATATATATATATATATATATATATATATATATATATATATATATATATATATATATATATATGTGTGTGTGTGTGGTGTGTGTGGGAGTGCGTGTGTGCATGCGTGTGTGTGTGTGTGTGTGTGTGTGTGTGTGTGTGTGTGTGTGTGTGTGTGTGTGTGTGTGTGTGTGTGTGTGCGTGTGCATGTGTGTGTGTGTGTGTGTGTGTGTGTGTGTGTGTGTGTGTGTGTGTGTGTGTGTGTGCATGTGAGTGAGTATCTGCTTGAGTAATTACACTAGGGGAGGATAGCCAGGGGATCAACAGAATAGGTGTGTGGGTGTGCACGTGTATGAATGGGTGTGTCTGTGGTGTCTATGGATGTGATCAAGAGAGGGAGGGAGGGAGTGGTTTTATGTTCCTTCCATATATGAGTGTGTGGGTGGGATGCCTTTGAGTGTGTGTTTGTGTGTGTATGAATGTCTGCCTTTATATGGGAGTGTGAATGGCAGAGTATGGGTTGCCTATGCCACTAAGATGCATGGGCTGTCAATGGTAATTACTGTCAAAAAGTGCTGTTTAGCACGGGTGGCAATTATGGGTCTATATCATTTAAGTGAACACTTTCTTTGGCAAATCGCTATTTGTCAAACTCACATTGTAGAAACCTGTCTTCATCGAATGGCCGTTTCATTGAAGTTTTTCACAGGGAAAAGAAACAGTTGGCTATCATCGGGAATTTGCCCTTTTCCCCACAGTAGTGTGACCTTGGAGTTGGTATATTTAATTAGAGGGTGGGGACACTACTCCCCTCATTGAGAGGTGTGGGGGAGAAGCCCCCCACCTTTTGGTGGGTTTTACATTTTTAGAATTTAGAGATGGTCATTTGGTTGGCCAGCCATTGCTTTTCTCTGTGAAAAAGTTCAATGAAAAGGCCAATCAATGAAGAGAAGTTTCGACAATGTTGGTTTGATGCATAGCTATTCAACAGTGTAAGTATTCACTGAAGTGATATAGACATGGCAATTACACCTCATTCAGGGAAATGCAAATTGGCTGACAATGAGTTCTTTCCCATGGTTAATAACAAATTCTGGTGTCAGAGTGATTAAGAAAACCACATAGAAAAAAGTTACCACTCCAACTTTAGCCTAAAAACAGACTATCGAGTGTAGTGACACTATTTTAATTCCACTGGTCAAAGTTAAAATCACACAATGGAAATAAAAAAGCTGTTAAGTAAAATAACATCCAAGAATACATCCAAAACGAACCACAGTCAAGCACTTTCGTCAATCAAGACTTCATGAGAACTGTGTATGAATGCAATCGTACATCCTTCTAAAAGAACACTCCCCCAATCAGCTCTTCCAATTAATTATTAAAATCATACAGCAACATTATGTCCACTCTAAGAAATTCAAAAGAACTACCTAAGAAAAATAACATTAGTAGGTATAAGGGTCTATCTGTTTATACCAAAATTAATTCATATTAAACAAGAAAGACACTTTTTAGGCAGACTTATTTTATAATCTTGTTGCCCTACATTTTAATTCCGGTTTGATTGAGATATTATCATTAATACCTGGGGCAACTGTGGCATTCAGCTGTAGTTGCCACCTCATTTCAGCCTGGTCTGATCTATTTTTCCAGGCACCCTCCCCCAAAATCCTTCCCAACCACTTCCAAAATGACAAACAAAAAAGTATGGGCAGGGTTTGTTTTAATGTGTCGGTATAGTGCATTGTTTTCATTCTGTTTCTTAATGCTGTAAAAGTGCTTGTAGATCCTTCTTCTAAACCTCCTCTCAGTTTTGCCAACATAAAAATCCTGACAAACCTGGCAAACAGTGAAATATACTACCCCTGTAGTAACACAGGAGCATGTGGCTAACCTCAACTCTAACCCATTGATACCAACTTGTATAGTGGGAGTTGTAATAATGAATTTACAGTAGTCACAGGCCCCAAATCTAGTGGTCCCCTTAGGGGTCTTTGTTTTTTGCTCTATGGGGTGTTCTAACAATAATTTTAAATTACTATTAGTCCTATAAGAAAAAGTAGGCCCATTACCTACAATACCTAAAAGTTATTCATTTCCTTTAAAAATACCCAGTTTTTCTTAAGGATATCCCAAATTTTGTTACAAGTTTCCCCATAGGTTAGTACCATTGAATAGGAGTACTCCTTCCCCTGTGGGAGAAGATCTAACACCTCTTTATTCTGAGTTAACCCTAACAGTGGTTTATATCTAGTACCCCATTCACCAATCACTTGGTCACAAATGGGTAATACAAACTTCAAAGGGTATCCCCTTGCTACAAATAAATTCATCAGCATACCCATTTCTACCTTAACTATTTTGAGGTCTCAACACATTCTTGCTATACGGACCACCTGACCCTTCACAATATTTCTTTTCACTTGTTGGGGGTGACTACTTTTAAACTCAAGATAATCGTTGGAGAAAGTGGGTTTTCGATAGACATGGGATTGAAAACATTGTTTACTCTTATCTTTCCAGAGACACACGTCCAAATAACTAATTTTGTCCTTACCACTGTTACCTGTAAATTTAAAATAATCACATGTGCTGTTCAAACAGTCAATGAACTCAGTATGCTTTTCCCTACCTTCCAAAGGACGAACATATCATCCAAATATCTAAGGTAAACAGTCCAAGAATCCTTAAATTGACTGTTTATGATATGTCCATTTTTCCAACGATACATGACTAAGTTGGCAAAAAGTGGGGCACTAGTACCCATTGCCACCCCATTTGTCTGACAGAAAAATTCACCCCCGAAACTAAAGAAATTGTTCACCAGAATTATTTCCATTAGCACCATGATAAAATTTACCATGGGGTTTCCCAAAGTAGTTTTTTCCACCAAAACCTCATGAAAAAATTCCAGCTCTGTCTCATGGGGTATAGAGGTGAATAAGTCAACTACGTCAATAGTTGAAAAACTGGAACCCTCACTATAGTAGTCTTTCTGAATCCAACTTAAAAAGTTGTCACCATACATTTCCTGAAGGATATGAAGCCTGAAATCCCAATACCTGCCATTATTTAGTGAATTCACTTCACATTGATTTGCCAAAAAAATTCAGAAAACTACAAGTTTAATGAGGTACAGCTCAAAAATATGAGGCAAAATTCTGAACATTTTGCAAAAATCTGGGCAGTTGAGAGATTTGCCAGTTATTATTTATGAATCCTCCACTTAACTACAGCAGTAGTCACCATACTAAATTCAAATAGCTGAAAACCAAAAACAGATGGCTAGTGTTGGGTCTGGGACCATTTTTTAACTTTACTAAACTCCTTTTTACCTCCTTACCTTTGAACTTATGGGACTCGTAGTGGAATCTCCAACTGCTAAGACCCTTTACTTTCTTTTAGTTTAGTCATCTGCCACCCACTCATTTTAGCCTATGTTACGAGTCCCCACTCCACTTCACATGCTGGTCCAGCTTCCTTGTGTTGCGGCGTTCCTTTAGTTTTCACTGTCTGTATTTCTTCCTCATTTGCTTGATATTCTGCTTCCTATTTCCACACACTCCTTACAGCTTCCTAATGTCCTTTAACCTTTGGTCTTAAAATGTTATTAGGTAGTCTGAACATTGAAGCCAATAAAATATCCTAATAAAAAATGCTGGTCTCTCTTACACACATCAAAAACAAACACTCTAGCTGTGATGGTGGGCCATGTAGCCATATAGCTTTCTCTTCATATATAATATAACCAAACAACTAGCTCCAGTCAAACTGCAGTAGAAAAAAATAGCCGTAAAAATAAAACGAGTTGTAAATAATTTAAAAGGTTAAGAAAGTTACTCAGAATGACAGAATAAGCAGACAATCAAATCCAGTGCTACAGAATTAAAGTAGCTAATTTCTCAGAACTAATCTTCTGTCCTAAACTCTAAGGCCAGTATTTCACCATTTATATACCAAAATGCATTTGATTAATAATGTCTAAGGCATAATACATGCAAGAATATGAGTGACTTCATATAGAAAACTCCAGTGGGACAGCATGAGCAAAGTGCAGATGTACCATTTTAGAGAAATGAAAAGTTATTCTGAGTCCTCATACAAGGGCTTAACTACTCAATGGTCACTGCTGAGTACACCTTTTTCTGAACATCTTTCAAAAACAATATGGCTCAGAGTCCTATATAATTCAAACCCTGTTGTTTCCTGTAGACAGCATCTCTGAATTCACAATGAATGCATGCCTTTTCTGGAGTCACTGGCCTCTAGTCAGAGCAAATCATCATTCAATTCCTCTGCCAACCCTGATCAAACCAGTCTCATCATCTCCATTCTTCTGCCGACCCTGATCAAACCAATCTCAGTTAATACACTGCACAGGCTGTACTACAACTATCACTGTCCAGCAACTATAACAAAAGCCTGAAGTTAATTCTTGAAAGGACCAAGAGTATACAAACAAAGTAGATATCTATCTGTACTCCTCTGCCTACCCTGCCCATACCAATCAAAGCTAATACACTGCACAGGCAGCATAGGAATTATCACTGTCCAGCAACTATCACCGAAGCTTGAAGTCCATCCTTTAAAGGACTGTGAGTGTACAAAGTAGTTATGTATGTGTAAACCAGTAAAGTTATCATAAGCTAAGACTTACAGCTTGTAGAATCAGACTATAGGGCCAACTGAGTGCCCATATACACTCACCTGAAGTAGGTAGCTGTATTGGTGCACACTCTGCCCAGAGGACATGGCTTCATAGAACTCCCAACAACACCTATACCTTTGGTATTCACTACATTTCATAATAATGGGTAATCATTTTTGGCAGATTTTCCAGTAGGCCAAAATAACTGCCAGTGCATAGCTTATCATCACCTTCACTGCCATCCCCACTGAAGCAGGATAAGCTATTTGCTTTGCTTTCTTTTTCACACTACTCTCTCCTCCTTTTCTTCCTTTACTATGGTATCTTGAAGCTGACTCTCTAAATATTTAACCACACATGTAAATCTCTGCTTACTCTTTCTAGGCTTGTCTATTGCTACCTTTAATTTTTCTTTTCCCCCTCAACTCATGCAGTTATCTCTGGAAACTTTTTTTCATTTTGCCATAGTCAAAGTTTACTGACTGTTTTTCTCAACACTCTTACTTTGCTGATTCAGTGTTTTTCACTGCTCCATTCACCCTCACTACACTTGGGATCACTCCGGTCCCTTACCCTACCCCCTTTCTCACCACCCCTTCTACTCCACCTACAGTTCCTCCAACCTATCTGCGCATCAAACCAGTCAGGACATAACCCAATCACAGTTGCCCTATAATTAGCATTGCTGTTACCCAGCTTGTCCTTTTCAAAGTTATTTATTTTTTATTTGTTTATTTATTATTTATTTTACATTTGTTTACCGGGAAAGTCCGGCTGGACGCAGGTCCTTTTTCAGCGGAGGGCCGGGGTGAAAAACTCCAACATTAAGTAATACAAACATTGTAAAGATTACAATAATACAAGCAAATTCCAGTAGCAATTCACAATTAACAATAGCACGGTGTTGAGCAATGCAGATCTCTAGAGGTTATATTAACATAATAAAAGACATCAAAGTATATACATTTAAATAATGAAGAAAAGCAAGTTACAACAAAAAAATGGATTCATTGATTTGATCAAGAAAGCAAAAAAGTACCTATGAGTGAAATGTGGATAACTATACAAAGGTGAGAGTTAGCCAGGAGAGTTGCATGAACAGAGCAAAGTGTATGTTAAGTTAGTGCTTAGAAGCATTTTATACTGAGCTGTGGAACAGTTGGAGGTAATGGGGGGTTGCAGTTTATTCCAGATTTTAGGAATGATGTTTGAGAAGAGAGGCTCCCCAGCTGAGTTGTTTGCTCTGGTGGTATCTAAGAAGAGTTTGTTACTCAAACAGAGGGCTCTGGAAGTGGTGTAAGGTTTTATAAGATTTTGTAGACCAAGGATTTTATCTGGGTGATGTCAGATTTTGTGGACAAAGGTTAATTGCTTATAGGGTAGCAGTTGAAGGAGTTCTAGCCATTTTAGTTGTCTAAGAGCTGTGCAGTGATGTGACCGATGTGTGGCATTTGTTGCAAATTTGGCAATTTTATTGTGCAGAGTTCCTTAGAAAGATCAATTTTACAGAGGTTGGTTAGTATTGGAGAGGCATATAGGAGAGTTGACAGGAGGTGTGTGCGGGCGATGGTGCCTTTTGTGGCTCTGGTTAAAAGTTTTTTATTTCTGTAAAGAAGACTTAGTTTTTATTGACCTTCTTAATGGTTTGAGCAATATGAATGTCAAAATTCAGATTGTTGTCAATTCTGAGGCCTAGCAGTTTAGTGCATGTTGTTGTGGTGATAATAGTTTTCTTTTTGATTCTATATTAAAAGTTAGATGAGGAGAGATACTTCTTGTGGGATAGAAGAGAAGGAGCTTTGTTTTATGGGGTTTAGAATCAGTTGGAAAATGGAGAGCCATGTTTCAACAGATAGAAATTAATCTTGGGTTATAGAGTGGAGGTCTTGTAGGCAGGAGGCTGAGCATACTACAGTTGAATCTTCTGCATATTGTATCACAGAGGCATGTAGAGTGGAGGTGTAGAGTTGATTGGTGAATAGGGAGAAAAGTAGGGGCTTAAGGATGGAGCCTTGTGGGACCCCTAGGCTAACTGGGAGGAGAGCGGAGAGGTGGTTTTGCTACAGTACAGCCTGCTGATGTCCTGATATGTAGCTTTGTAACTAGGAGGTAAAGGAGTTACTGATATTTAGGGCTTAGAGCACATTAATGAGTTTAGTGCGATTTACAATATCAATTAGAGCTGTGGTGGTGCTGTGATATGGGTGAAAACCATGCAGTGTGTGAGAGTAGTTTATGTGTGTGAAGGTAGTCCATGAGTTGGGTATGGACGACTCTTTCTAAGATTTTTTATAAGGGTGATACGATGGCAATTGGTCAATAATTTGTAAGTTCTGTGGAACTACCTCCTTTGTGTAAAGGTATAATATGTGAGATATTCCAGATAATAGATATCTAATTATAGAAGGCTGTGTTGAAAGTTTGTAGAAATTATAATAAATGTTACAGTAATGTAGTATAGTTGAATGAGGAATGTGCCCTTGTAGGGTTAAAGTATTTAATACATAATTTAATAATTATTTAATTGTTCTAGTGGGTCTATTGGGTTTGTATAAATGTGCTTATTTTGTTGGGGTAAAGTATTCCTTCCAAGGTAACAGATTCCTGAAATAAAGTGACTCTGTTTGGTACTTTTGCTGCAGCAGTTTTTTTTTTTCTTTTTTTCTTTTGAGAGTGTTATTCTTTTTGTCTTTATTAAGTAGAGCATTATCCTTTTAAAGATTTTTACTTTGTACATAAGGAATATGGCAGATATGAAATTTAACAATTGTGAAATGATCTAAAACTGGAATCCAACTATGTTACTCAAAAAAGGCAAAGAAGTGATTTTATAGAAGGGTACATGACTGGCATTATGTATTAAGGTAATGTTATGCATTATTTTCTCATTTGGTATTTGAAAACTGCTGCAGAATGCATTCACTGGCCGGTTTCCTCAATGTAGTACAATATCGGAGTTGGAATATTTAATATGCAGGGAGTGTGGCAGGTACAGTGGGGTGCAGCCCCCTGCAAAAACTTAAAAATAATATTCTTTTGGGTCATGGTCATTTAGTGGTGCAGCATTTTGTTTTTTCATATTTTAATGTTCGGTATTTACTAGTTTCAGTGTTTTGTTCTTTAATGTTTTTGATAATTTGAAATATAAAAGTAGATCTCTCTCTCTCTCTCTCTATATATATATATATATATATATATTTACTGGGAAGGTCAGACTTGGAACAAAGCCAATTTTCAGTGGAGGCCCAGGGAGAAACACTCCAGACTCATGTCTTTGAAATGTGGGAGGAAACCAGAGCACACGGAGGAAACCCACACGAATGCAGGGAGGGCATGCAGACTCCACATAGAAGGCACTCCAGCTGACAATCAAACCAGAGAATCTCTTGCTGTGAGGTGACAATGCTACAACTGCACCACTGTGCCGTCCTTTAAGGTACAGTCTATGACCCACATTTCCTCAAGAAAATGGTCTTTATCACAGAAATCCTGCATGGTGTTGGCTCTCTCGTCTGTGGTATGTAGGAACCACATATACTCACATACCAAAACATGGCATCAAGAGAATTCTCAAGGCAGTGGCCTGAGATATACTCCCCACTGTGTCACCAGTATGTTGCTGAAAGGTCCCTGTAGATATTACACATAAATCCACACATAACTTGGTATTCAGATGGGGCTGATACATTTCCATAGTTTGTTGGACTGTGTCCCTATCACCATGGTGCCACTGTACAATGTTGGTTTCTTGAAATGTTAAGTATGGTCAAATGATCCTGCACATCTGGTGGCGATGTCGCACACTCCTGGGCACAGCAGCTGCAAATACACATTTGCTAAGGCAGCAGCAACCCATAATATAATTCCACAATTTACTCCATCTGAACATGGGCATTTGGTCATGTTCAAATATATTGCAGAGGTGCAACTTCAATGAAAGGCATTTAAAAGTTTCTGAATTATTCTACCTTCTTGTTTTGCCTTGTTGTTATAGTGTTTCTTCGTTCTAATATTGACCCCTATTCAGCGAATGCTTACAACACTGAACATGCAGAACAGCGAATTTTTTCCTAGGGAAAAAATTTGCTGTTCGAAAACACATACACACAACACAAGCACACCAAACAAACAGCCATAAACCTAAAATCTTACATCTAATCCTGCACTAAACTGTACATACACCACTAACTATCCACTTACCTTAACCCAAACCCTAACTCTAAGGTCCGTCACTATCGCACACTAACTTCACCCATGCCCTAACTCACCTACCCCGCCCAAACCCTCATGTCCACACATTTGCACACTTACCTGACCCGTGCCCTAAACCTAACTCACCTAACCCGCCCTAACCCTCATGTCCACACAATCGCACACATACCTAACCTGCACTCTAACTCTAACGCACCAAACCCATGCCCAATCTCACACTTACCTGAGCCCAACCCGTAACTTTCCACCACAGCGCTGAAAATAGCAAAGTGACAGAAATGGACAACCAAATTCTTTCCCTAGGAAAAAATTTGGTTTTCTGTAGCTTCGCTATTTTCAGCATTCGCTAAATAGGGGTCGATATTAGAACATTTGAAGTTTTGAATCTTCGATGTTCTAATATAGACCCATATATATATATATATATATATATATATATATATATATATATATATATATATATATATATATATATATGGGTTCCATTCATTTTGTCAATCATTTGAATATATATATATATATATATATATATATATATATATATATATATATAGGTTCCATTCTTTCTGTCAATCATTTGAATGCACACCAAAGTGAACTGCAGTCATATGAATGTTCAGGTTATCAGGCATTCATTTTATTGGATGTATGCTTTGTGGTATTTTTTGTGTTTGTGAGTGCATATATGTGTGTACATGCTGATGTTTCTGGGTTAGGGTTAGAATAAGAGTTAGGGAAAGAACTAGATTTAGTGGCTGTGCAAGTGTTTGCAGGTTTGTGTTATGTAAGGGGATAGATTTAATAGTGTTTGTTTGTTTTGATGCATGTGTGTGCATCTAAGTTTGCCTTGTTTAGTGGTAATGCTACAGAAAGTGTTTCTTTTAATATACGATGTATGGTTAGTGTTAGGGACAGAGTTAGGCTTAGGGTAGACATGTATTATTAAGATGGTGCAGGGGTGCAGGACAAGTCTAGTGTTATGGATGGGTTTTAGGGTGTGTGTGTGTGTGTGTGTGTGTGTGTGTGTGTGTGTGTGTGTGTGTGTGTGTGTGTGTGTGTGTGTGTGTGTGTGTGTGTGTGTGTGTGTGTGTGTGTGTGTGTGTGTGTGTGTGTGTGTATGTGTGTGTGTGTGCGCGCATGTGTTTGTATAAGTACAGAATCCAAAAGTCAGGTAGAATTGAAAGTATACAAATTATACTTTTATGAAATCTCTTTTTTATGATTAGAAGCTGTATAAATTCAAAATAGGGCATGGAACAATGACTGGTCAAGAGGGTATGACAAAAAATGCAAGTAAGCACATACACCAAAAGATGGAAAATGCTGAAAGGGTGTGGGTTGTAGGTTTGGAAGCAGCACTAAACACAAAAAAATTCTTGAGCCTGATTTGCCTAATATTAATTAGTTTATCTTAGCTTAGTGGCTTGAAGAAGAAAACTACAATGCCATTTGCTAATGATCTTATCAGCTATGTTTGACCAGGGCATCCACAAACATTTGAAATTGGATACATCCTATACCTTTAATAAAATCAAAAGTGGCATTCTCCAAAAGTGGTCATTTTGTACTGTAATTCATTTTTATGCAGCAGGGATATCTATTGTTTCTCATACTTTTGGTATATTGTAATATGCTAGCTTGCTATTCTACCTTTCTTGATAAAGGAACATTGAAAGTGTTGATTTAGATTTACATAACATACTGCATAGTGAACATGTAAATAACACTGCTCTTGGTTGAAAGCTATAAACAAGTACTCTAAAAAGTAATATTTTCATACTCACAGTGTGCTATGCATGGATCAGTAGCTTTGCAATTCTGCATGGCATAGTAACACCCTGACAGCACAAACAATAAGGACTTGATTACTGTAATTCTATATGGTCACTAAATGTGTTATAGAAAGGGAAGTAACGTGTTATACTTGATTCAGATGCATGTCATGCCATGGTTTTAGCCTTACAATAGCAGGATCCTGGCAAGGGAGTGGCACCTGTTTTTCAAGATGTGGAACTACTGATTTTGTCCCAGTTCTATGTTGCAGGGAAGACACCATGCTTCTAAATAATCAATTCTTTTTATGAAATGCATATAATCCTGCAAGTTACTTCAAGTTGGATATGAATTTTGAGTGAATAAGTATGTGTAATGGGGGGGTCTGCATTTACCCCACAGAGCATCTTAACAATTATGGTATTTTTAAGTAATGTATTATGAACAATATTAGTATGCTTTTTTATTTAATTTTAGCCACATGGTTCAATATAATCACAACTTATCTACTTCTACCACAGTCTGGGTTTCAAACTGAAAAATACTACAATAGACATTATACCATGAAGCTGAGATCAGGGAAAATGTCACAGTACATTGAATGAGATTAAATAAATTAGAAGATTAAATGTACAGTTTGAAATGACCGTACAACTACTACAGGTTAAACTATGTACTCAAATATATAAAAGTTAAGTTATTTGTATAATAAACAGCAAGCATTAAACTTAGGAGTTGTCACATCTGTCATATCAATGGTAAACATAAAAACAGCATTCTCAGCAAGACCAACTGGTGATTAAAGCAGTAACAGTGGTAGGGAATACATGGTAAAGAATTACCTTTTGTGATTCTTAGCTTCCATTTATTTTATTTATTTTATTTGCCTTTGACTTTTGAAATATTTTGAATTTCCAGTCCCTTTTTCAGCAGTGGCCAGGGGAGTAAAGTTCCACATTGCTTCCAGTGATACAAGAAACCAGAATGAACTGATAGTTAAAATGTACAATATAGCACTAATGTGTATATAATGTAACACATTAAACTTAAAAAGTCCCAAGAATCTTGTAAGGTATGACCAATAGAAGTCAAAGAGTTTCTCACCACCTGATCAATAAAAACACCCAATGAATAGGTTATACTGTTTTGACTTGTTATAATAATCCAATAAGGTGGGTCATAAATGTTTTTATTTGATGTGTATATAATGTAACAGGTAGAATGTAATAGGCAAGTTTTTGTACAAAGATAACAAATATGTATATTTTATACAAACAGGTAAAAATAATTTGAGATCTATAACCAGGAGAAAAAATATGAAGAGTTCTATGATATAAATTTAGTCTGACTGCATGGGGGCCTAGTAATGGAGGTGGTATGAAGTCAGGACCATTTTGTTGATAGATTTGTTGGCAGTGAGATTTTAAATTGTTGGTGAAATGACATTTAGAGTAAGACATGGGCATAGTAATAGAGTTGTAACAAGCACTGGACCATTTTGCTGATAGGCATGTTTTCAATGTGATTTTTAAAATTTTAATTGGATGGGATAATTCTTATATTTGGTGGGATTAAGTTCCACAGTTTAGCAACATTTGCAGAGTATAGACACTCAGCAGTGTGATTTTCAAATATTTGAGTGAGTACTATGTGTGGATTTAGTTAGCACAGCTCTCAGTGCAGTGAGTACTAGTTTAATAACTGGTTGGTGATAGGGCATCTGGGGTATAGACAATGCTGTGGGTTGTCTTAAGGTGAATTAAGTGCAAGACAGTAATCCATTCAATTAATGCGTTTACTCGCAAACTATTCAATTTTATTCTAAGATTACTCCAGTTTCACTAACTCAGGGACTGTAAATTAATAAAATAATGATGTGACACGTAAGAATCTATTGAAAAGATAGGCCTGAGTTATACTAAAACACCACAGTAGTACCAGGAAAAGGTGCAACCACAAAACCAAAGAACAAAAAAGCACCAAAAATGCATGAAGAGGACTCCAATTCAAAACTTTGAATTGGAGTCCTCCTTGTGCATTTTTGGTGCTTTTTTTTGTTCTTAGGTCTGAGTTATGATTTTAAGAACATATTCTAATTGGAATATACTGACTTTCTAAATAAGTCCTTGTTTATGATTTTTTTTAACAATAAGTTGGATGATGATGAAATCTTAAATTATGGTTGATTACTCCTAGAAGTTGCTTACTTTGTAGTTATTCATTTCTAGTGTTTGACTGATAATGCAATTAAGTCAGAAAATAGTTTGATTATTGGGCTGGAGGAGAAAATACAGCTAGATTATTTTTACTTGGACTGGTGAACAAGTTAGAGTTTTCAAGCCAGTTTTCATTTTTGTATGTGAAAGCTGTAGTTCATCTTGAAGGTGAGGGACTGAAAAGCATGAATGTAACATTAATTTGTATACATATTAGACTAGATTTGCATTAGATATGTCTTTCAGGAGGAGTCCCTTTAAAAATATGCAATGAGACACTGGGTGGGGGCTGGGCACTAATGCTATATAAATGACATGCCATACTTTAAGACCATGGACAGAGAAGGCCTTAACACTAAACTCTAGGCAATGGCTTGGTGTGATGAGATCAGAGTGGATGAAGTGTGATGAGCATGTGGTTCAAGAGATAGGATGAAAACCAGATGGTGGTATAGGTGGATTGTGGCTCTAGTTGAGTAATGTATATATCAGAACAAAATAAAAAAAACAGGCACTCCATTATTATATAGTTTGTAGTCAGTATAATTTGTTTATGGATGTAATAGGATACAAATGAGTGTGTATGTCACAGATATTTCTGCATCTCCAGGGTTGGTGGGAAAAAAGAGTAGGAAGGGCAGGTATCTGACAGTCCTTGGGTACATTGTTGTATACCTGCACCATGCATCCCACCAAATGCCTTATTATACTTATATAATTGACATCTGTATTTTTAATTTTTTATATTGAATTCTACATTTAGAGGTTTATGCATGATAATAGTGTACTTCATAAAATAGTTTCTCCACCAATTTTAACTAATGTATTTTGCATGGGTACAACTTTTTAATTATGTGCAATTTGGTTTGAAATTTTCAATTATTTTAGTGACTGCCTTGTCCAACTGTTGTGTGCTGTTGCACAATGACATTGGTAAATATTATGTTGCAGTCATTTTCATGGCAATTTTTTTAAATCTGATTTGCAAAATTTACTATCATAGTTAAGGTTGTGGTAGACCATATATGGTATAGTGAACGTTTGAGCTGAATATGTTAAGTTTCATCAGGGGCATTGGCATTTGTTAA
Organism: Protopterus annectens; assembly: GCF_019279795.1. Taxonomy (NCBI): domain Eukaryota; kingdom Metazoa; phylum Chordata; order Ceratodontiformes; family Protopteridae; genus Protopterus; species Protopterus annectens. The sequence goes on along the minus strand of NC_056745.1, from coordinate 590,410,503 downwards.
TGTAATGTAAAATGTTTTTTGTTTTCTATTTGTAGCAGCTTCTACTTTCAATGAATGTTGTGCAGGGTTATGTTTTTAAATGTGGAATTTTATCTTGAAAGTTTCAGATTAGCCAGTTTTGGGACATATTTTGTTTAACTGTTGCATTTCATTCTGCAGTTTAAATATTGCTTTGTAGTCATTTTCATAAATATCATTTTGAGTATGCATCATAAAGTTCAGTATCGTAGTATAGGTGACAATGGTCCATAGATGGCATGTTGAAGGTTTATGCTTAAAACATTAAGTTTTGTCAGTTGTGGACATTTCTAATCACATTTTATTAGTTATAGTTTTTTTGTGGTACTAGTGTTTTATACACATTTTTCCATTTTATGAATGTATTTTTTCCATTTTTTTGGAAAATATATGTGGAAGTCATCTACAGAGCCATCTTGCATTGCAAATGTTACTGCTGAAAGAAAATGTGGATGGCAATCAGACGTTAATAGATGGGCAGGAGACAGGATCTATAACTCAGTATAAGGTCTATGAATCCTGCACTAGTTTTCTCCCAGATGGCAAACACCTTTTATGCACAAGTAGCTAGCAATCTGATTGGTCAGTATTCCATAACCACTTTATAACAGTGTAATCTGGAGTATTTTATATGTAAGGATATGCTGTTATGTGAGGTATAATATGCACTATGCCCAGATGAAAGATAAGAAGGTCTGAAAGCATGTTATTTATTTTATTTATCTCTGCTGAAGTTATTCCCTGGGATTCATGAAGCTTGCACCAGGCGCAGGCATAGCATAGGCGGTATAACGCCAAATATGGCCTCCAAGCGATTCAGGTATGATCCAATTCCATGTGCACTAACAGCATACGCCAGATCTGCGCATCTCTCGGCTCATGTATGCTAATCACCCCATGTGCAGTACTGCAGCATGCAAATGAAGGTACATAGCGATTCATGAAGTGGTGTAGGCGCAGCATAAGCGTACAAAAATGTAAACCAAAAGAAACGGTTTACATTTTTCCAAACAGAACATCGGAGCCATGAAAGTGGACCAACCTTATGTATTACAAAGTTAACATATGCCAATGGCTAAATATACAGCCAATGGCATAAAAAACATGCACAATACATAAAAAATAACATTTAATGTCATGGCCATAGTAAAGCAAAGTACAACCGCAGGGCATGTGTGCGCGAATGGGAACACAAGGAAAATATATACAGATGTCATAAAATTGCAATGTAACACAAATCATGATTTCACCATAATAGTCAATGGTATGCATGCTGCACCACAACCAAGCTGCAAGGGTTGCTAAGGGTCTGTGACAGTGTTCGGCATGGTAACTATGAATTAGTAGTCAATGCCATACAAATGAGGCAAGTAATACTGAATCGCAAATGTCCCGCCGGCCTAAGGATGTACCATATGGTGCAGCACTACAACACCGAGGAGTGGTCTGGAGGTATACATGACATCAGCAGTGGGGTGTGCCACTGTAGCTGTAAGAATATTGGAGCAATGCAAATCTGGGTTGCCCATTGCTAAGCAAAGCCGCAGGATAGGGGTGTGGATGTAGGTATTGCTTTGCTTAGCTGAGAGCACACATGGTGCCCAAAAGCACATGTGTACGTGGATGAGAACGTGCCCAAAACCCGGTAAGCGGATGCACGTGCTGCGCACCACAGCTCAAACAGGAAGTTTATGGGAAGACAATAAGGAAATGCCGTAGTAGGGTAATTGGAGTACAACTGAGTAATTAACACCTATTAACTCACAGTGGGCCATTGCCGGCAGCTAACAAGGCTGCTAGTAGCAACCTGCAGAAAAGGGTAAGGGAGGTGTCGGATTGCAAAGAAAAGAGAACTGTTACCGCAGAGCAAAGCAAACCTGCAGTAGATCGGCTATAGAACACATTTCGCAACTCAATCCTGGTTTGGGAAAGTACAAAACAAGAAAGCAGGCTGCTGGATGCATGCCCGACAATGGGAGGGGAATCATTAAGAAAAGTGAAGGCAAGGGCAAGAGGTGATCCATGGCAACTAAATGTAATTCAACACCAAAAGCACCATAATAGCAGTACCTGTGGTAAAACACATAAGATACCCTGCAGCTCTGATTGTACATGCACACCCTATAACATCATCAGTGTTCAAAGCACAATAGTATAAAGTGTGAAGGCACATCACACACACTCGTGTATTCCCAAACACTGCACCATCGGTGTAAACAGATGGGGAACTTTTACAATGTACTTGTTGGGAGCTGCCATAGCTGTGATTCATCACCATGTGTTGGAGACTGAATGTGGTGTGGAGGTTCATGCTGACAACCACCTCAGGACCCGGAGGAGGAGAAGAGTGTTCAGACCAAGGGTAACCTACCAGGGGCTACATGATCTGGAGATAGTAGAGTGTTACAGGGTGGACAGGGACATCATACAGCAAATTGTTGAGCTGTGCCGGCCACGCCTCAGATCCAGGAGCAACACAGGGGAACCCATCCCAGTGGACATGAAGGTATGTGTAAGCTTGAGAATACTAGCCACAGGTACCTTTCAAAGGCCAACTGGAGATATCATGGGGATCTCACAGGCATCAGCATCCAGGGTACTCCACCAGTTCCTGGATGCCATGTTACCACATGCCAATGAGCATATATACTTCCCACATGCCCACATCAACACAGCATTCACATGGAGTATGAGCAATGTAATGAGATGACACACATATATGGTGATAAGATCCAGTCCCCATCGGGTGTTACATGTGTGTGACACAAACATGTCAGTGGTGTCAGTGTCATGAAGATTTGCAAAGACAACTGTTCATATGTACTAAATGTAACACACATGTATGTGCAGCTGTATCTCTGTGCATCTCTGAGATACTGTGACCTGTCTCCATCATTATGTCTTCCAGATATGCCTCGATCAAGACTGCCAGCATATAGCCGCTTGGAGGATGAGGCCGTCATACCTTACCTCCAGGATAACTATGAGGTATTGTTCAGCCGTGTGCCACAGCATGCCTAGCAGCGTGATGACCTGTGGCAGGAACTTCACACGAGGGTTAATGATGTGGGTGGCCACAACCTCACCTACCAGCAGGTGTGCAGACACTGCACGGACCTGTTCAGACATGCGAAACAGCGTGTGAATGAAATCGCCAAGGAACAAGGTACAACAGGTGGTGGGCCACCAACCCAGCCCCCCTCACACGTACCGAGGAGCTACTGGCCAGCCTGGGGACGCCATCAGAACAGCATCCACAAACTCTATCTGCCATCGTGGAGGTGGGTGTCTCCCAACCACCGAGCCTGGAGTTGCCTGGTAAGTCACTACTGCACATATAACTATTATATCCCATTTAGTTGCATGTGTCACTGTACAATATGTAATGTAACATTATATGCAAGGTATGCTTACACACATGCCGCATACTATAGTATGCTACCCTTTGTATGCACACATGTGCATTCTCCATAGTATATCCTATTGTACTAGCAAATGTGTTAACATGCACATTGCACCCTGTAGCTGTCATACAGTCATGGATAATGATCATACTGCTGTGTCACCCCTATATAGGTACCTCTGGCGTGCCACAGAGACAGCAGGCTGTTACAGGTGCGACAGTTATCAGTATCAGGCATGTTAATGCACAGATCTATTCGCCATGTGGCCAGTTAACACATGTACACATAATGTATGGTCCAGTCACAATATACAGGTCGCATCTTTAATCAATCACACTCGCTACCCATGTGCAATACATACAAACTAAATGAAACACTGACATGAAACCACATAAACTGTCATTGCTAGATGTGTGGACAGCTGTGCATACAATGGTGGAGGTGTTGTTCAATGTAGGAATATGTACTATACATCAGAACAACACATATGGGGTACGCAAACAGTACTACACAATGATCTGGAGTATGGGCAGCCCACAGGATTCACCATTGTGGAATATGCCCCTGCAATGAGTGCACACATTGTGATGTGCCATCTGACGTGTCCATGACATGTAGTGGTCCGGCTGCAACATTGTCTCACTATCCCATAAAACATACCCCACATACCAAACATACAACCCTTTGTCTGCATAACCCTGTGGACAGTGAAGTATCTGACATCTATGGGTGTATGTCATATGGGACAACATCGACATGTGAGATAGATGGCCATCACAAACATTTGGCCAACACATGTTCACACATGGCCATGGAGGATGGCCAGAGACATGTATCAACACACAGTAGATGTGATGTGTATGTGTGTACACCCTGTTGTACATTGTCTACACATGGTCCAACTATAGCCTTTGTTGAATGATTATATAGTAGATGTGGAAAACTGAACATCCTAAAAGCCTGTGCACAGCTTGTGGAGGTGTCACTTAATTCGACCACATAAGATGTGTTGAATATCATGACTGTGTCACAGCATGACAGTAGTCACCTGTACAACATCCACATACATACACAGACACCACATCAGGCCACAGATACCGTACATTTCCCTTGCTGCTGTTGGACATCACTGTCAGCCGTGCACCTTGTGTGTGTGGTACATAAATGTCATGTGGGACATGGTGTATTGACAAGTCTGCCATGTGTGGACATGGTTGCCAGGCAGTTAAGAAATGTTAGCAGTTGTGCAGGGGTGTCATGCGTATGTCTTTCGGTGACCTGTCACACATAACACATCATGGTTTAGTGTGTATACACCTCAGCGACGTGGGTCACAATCCACAGTATTTATGTATTGTATATGCACACAGTCATGGCTATGCACTGTGTGTGTATTCTACACTGTATAGCAATAGAGATGCCTCATGATTCCATGCAATGGAACTGTGTCTGTACTTCACACTGTATAGCAATATAGACACCTCATAATACCCTTCAATGGTCATGCACATCTGCTAAAAGTGCATTCTATCTGTAGGGCGTACAGACACCATTACACCGCTGTACATGTGTCAGGACACCATTGTGTCAAACATGTATGCACATGTCAGCAGATTACATGTCATACTACATGTTAATGTCAAGGACATATGCCTCACATCAGCCCTGTGTACTGTTAACCTGTGCTGGTCCACATGGTGTATCACAGGGATGCATGCTTACTACCATGATTGTGTGAAATGCATGGCTTCTGCTATGACACATGCTTGCTGTTGTGTGCAACCCAGGGATGTATGATAGCTACCACTATTAATGTCTGATCTGCATGCCGTCTGCTGTATCACATGCATGTTGCATGCCTTCTGTCAAATCACATGCATGGTGTGTGTGTGTGTGTGTGTGTGTGTGTGTGTGTGTGTGTGTGTCTGTGTGTGTGTGTGTGTGTGTGTGTGTCTGTGTGTGTGTGTCTGTGTGTGTGTCTGTGTGTGTGTGTGTGTGTGTGTGTGTGTGTGTGTGTGTGTGTCTGTGTGCGTGTCTGTGTGTGTGTCTCTATTGTAATGTAGAGTCTGTGTTTGCCTTCACAGGTGATGTAGGTGTGACACCCTCCTGTGGTCCATCTGATGTTAGTGTCCCCACAGACACTAGCAGTGATGATGAACATATGCTTGAGGTACAGGCAGGGTTGTCAGGGGCTGAATCTGTGCCATTGGTTGCCATTCCACCTATATCCCCCTCTTCCCCGCACGCAGTTCTCATGCCAACACATACCCGATCACCAGCGGCCATAGAGGAAGGACAATTAGCGTGTGTTAGCTTGGAACAGGAACATGTGGTGGCTGCGGAAGGTGTGTCTTCACACCATGGTGTCAGTCAAATGACTGCAGATGTGCCACACAGGCATGTGGCCAGTGCTGCTCATAAGAGGACATCTGGCTGACATGCACCTGCAGGACAGAGCGCAGCAGCTGGTGTCACCAGAAGCATGTTTCAGACTGTAATGTTGGCACAAGCACGTGCTGAATGGCAGAACAGAGAAGGGCAGAGGCTTCATAGGGCTGCTATCCGTTCTTTAAACGACAACATCCAGGCATTGGCAAATGGTCAACAGCAGATTGCTGAAGTTTTGGGCAGACGATTGAGTGGCATGGTTGGAATCCTTGACCGTGGCATGACAATCCGCGAGTGTGAGCTGTCTGTGCTGGAACATCTGGTAGGAGTGAGGCATAGGCCACATGGACGTAGGCCAGCTACACCACCTGGTGCAGGTCTACGTGAACAAGCTACCTCACTTGCCCGCTCCCATAGTGCCAGTGGCAGCAGCAGTGCAGCTGGTGCTGCGCTGTCCACACCAGGACACAGCAGGCCACGTGGACGTGGTCCTGGACAGTCCCAGTGGGGACACGGTTCCAGTGGACATGTGTCATCGGACAGTACCCAATCTGTACCTCTGTCTGGTAGTGCCCGTGCAACCCCTGGCAGGCACAGGTCACATGGCCGTGGCCGGACACAGTGAGCTGTAAATTCTGGTCTGTACAATCTGGAGCTGTCAATAATACCCCTGTGTAGGCCGGACACATGGCAGAACTATGTACACACATACATGCACACACCAGAAACATCTGTAGGGCACCGCAACACTCACATGCATAACAACCACACATGGCCAATTAGATCACAGTCCCTAACCCACACACATGATGTCATCCACTGGTGCAGCCTAGGCCCCTGGCAAACATTATCACCCTGTGCATATGAGGATGCCTGTGCTGCATCCCTATCATCCACACCATTGGTGCAGGGACATGCTCATATGGTCTGATGCACAGGGTGAACAGAATAGGGAGATAAGTGTATATTACAATTGTTGTGTACTGTTGACACGCAGCAGACATACCATGCACTACAGGTTTAGAATAAATTGTTTTATGTTCACAGTATGTGTCTTGGTAACAACAGTAACAGCATGTTGGTAATGATGCCCTGTTTCCCTCCTTAAGGTCTAATTGCATGTGCCATTAAGTACCAGTGTTTGTAGTTTCCTATGTGTAAATATGGAGTACTCACAGGCATGTATGGCAATACCAGCATGCTATTCGTAGCTTCAACCCACTGTTAGAAAGGCTGATTTTCCAAAGATGTCTACACATCTACTGATCCAGGAGCATGGGAGCTGTGAACTAAGCTACAGTGGCTAGAGACGTGACATCCATACCGGGTGACATCACAGGTACAGTTACATGGTGCGGGGGGTTTACACAGCGGTCTAGCTGATGTCAAGGGTAGAGGCCAGTTGATAACATGATGTCTCACTGTGTAGCAGTAATACACATTCACATTACAGGATGAGAACATACAACTACACACAGACACACAAAGACACACACAGGTATTCAGACACAGTAACACGCCCACACTCACGGGGTCAACGACACTATAACACACACACTTGATAGTGTTGAGGTGAGGACCCCTGCCTATGTGGTAATCACCATTACAGTACTGTGCACCCACATGACGCGACACAGAGAATGAACATGTACAGTTAGTCAGTAATGCCTAAGACCGACGGCATCAACAGGGTAGTAGATTGCATCATCTGGAGGGGTTAGGGGTCATATCTGTTCACTATGGTAGCATACATCCTCACTCCATGCACCAGACAGCCATACATACATACACACACACACACACACTGTGGAGTCCACAATTGAATTCACCTATGTCATGCACATACAGATAGCTAACATGTGTGTGATACACACACCACCCCTGCCTATGTCTTGCTTTCTACACTGCAGTATGTACAGATCTCTACAACAGTTTACAGGGGTGTATAACAATTGGGATGTATTCCCCACCATACATGGCATATATGGACACACAAGCAAACACACTTGGCAGTACTGTGAATCAAACACCTGCTATCTTATGATACATCTGACAGACATGCAGCAGTATTGCCCGCATAACAATGTGTACCGACGCTACCTTCGGCAATCATGCTGCTATATTCACATGGGAGGACTTAAGTGTTACAGGTGTCAAGTGATTTACAGTCAGTGACACCCTGACCGCTGTGTAGGTTGTATGTCTTCACCTTCAATTAACAGAAACATAGCTTAGTGTTTGCACATGCTATGGTAGGACAACTTGTGACACACCTGAGCTGTCTTCAGCAAACATCCATGTGCAAAGTTGGCCCACCATTTTATGTACACACATCCATCCATACCTGATGTACATCTTACCGTACTGTCAGTATTTCACCATATACAGGTGTCAGTGATGGGGCTGCTTTGCAACTGCATGTTGTAGTAAGACACAGATGAACTGCAAACATCAGCTACTGCACATGCATGGTAGCTGAATGCACATCACTACATGTACATGTGTGTAGGTCCTACATTCCTGTCATGTAGCCATGTTTGTATGCATTGCAATTGGTGGACATGTGTGATGATATACATGACACATGGACTGTTGTATGATATGATAGTTGTCATGGGTAACCAGTACAGAGGGAAAGTTAACTCAGTCAACATTGCTATCACACCTTATGTACTGTTAACATTCAACAGACATGGACCTACCTTCCATGTGCATGCGTGTAATTGCTGTAGCCACTTGTCTGAATGAAGGACAGCAAAAGCTATGCTCTGTACATATGTGTTGTGTGTGTGTGTGTGTGTGTGTGTGTGTGTGTGTGTGTGGGGCATGTACATATTCACGGCAGGTACATGTATGTCATATCCAAACATGAGTGTGTTTACTGATGTACAGCAAAGTTATCTGTTACAGCTGTATATGACCCAGGACCTTGTTATGTGTACAGCCGACCTGGTTATGACCAGTGGTATCATTGCATTGCATAACACATGATGGAATCCTGTCAGTACATGGGTAGTCTGCACAGTTGCTGTAGAGCTAGGTACAGTCCACTGGTCATGAGTAACATGGTGTTGTACTAATGTATGGATGTGTGTTGCTGGTCCAAGGACATGGTGATGTCTGAGGGCTACATCCTAGAATGTGGCATTTGACACTGAGATCTGCACCTGACACATCTGTGATGGCTTTTAAGAGTGTACTGGTCAGTACATGTGAGTGGCCTTCATGTATGTGGGGACACTACCACCTGGAGTGGTCCGTAATGGTGTTATGGCCCACATGTCTGTATCTGAGGTATACGGTGGTAGTGCTATTGTGCACAACTGAGCCTTATGCCAGGTGTTCCTCACTGCACAGATGTCAGTATTCCCTATTGTTGGATCTAGATTGGCAGCTGTGATTACGAACGCTACACATCTAGCACTGTTTAGCATACACATACAATGCAGTTGTCCTCTAGGTGTCAGGGTGTTTACCTGGTCTCAGGATATTCATCTATGAATGGTACTATATGTGCGAAGTAGCCACTCCTGGCAGGACATCACCACTTATGGTATTAGTGTGCCAGGTTTAGATTGGTACAGCTAAGGTGATGGACAGCAGCAGACATTGTGTAGAAGACCGGTGTCAGATATATGTAGTGCAGAGTTCATGCTAACAATGATGACTATCGACACACTGTGCCCTTCCGTGTTTAGAATCAGAGTGCATACAAGACAGCCCTTCGCTACTAAGTGTGTGAGCATGCCCAGTACGCCGTTGTGTAGATGGACACATAGTTCATTCCAAACGGACGTGTGCTACTGTGTGAGCATGCCCAGTGACACCTTGCGTCGGTTATCTATCTCTATGTGTATGGGCATGACCATTGTAATCCTGCATAGCAATAGTGGTCATCCAGGGAACAGATAGCCATACCCCACTTCAGGATGGATTCCTAAATTGAACACACTGGTTCACAGGTATGTACACCATAACTGCCAGCATCCATGTCGATGTCTGCATTCCTAGAAGGTCATATTGACTGTCTTGAAAGGTGTAGTGTCTGTGGTGTGTCTCGTATCTATGTAGTGTTGTAATAGTGGTCCATAGATAGGCAGTTGTCCTGCTCACACCACTGGCGTGTGTTTGTCTCCATCTGCCTTGGGACAATAATATGCTTTTAGACTGCTCACACTCCATACAATCCCTATCAGCGTTTGTTCCATTGATGATGTCACCCACCTAGAAGTATGCCTCTGGGAGTACTGCATCCCAGTAATCTCGGTAGTGCGTTCTGTAACTGCGTAATGCTGTAGTGTGATAAGTTAGTTAAGTCTATGTTCTAATCCCAGCCCTGCCAAGCGTGTGTGTTTCCAGCTGCCTGGGAATAAATTAATGCTTTTAGACTGCTCACTCTCCATACAATCCCGATCGGTGTCTTTTCCATTGCTGATGATGTCACCCACCTAGAAGTATGCCTCTGGGAGTGCAGTGTTTCAGTAATCTCAGTCGCGTGTTCTGTAACTGCATAATACTGCAGTGTGATAAAGTAGTTAGGTCTATGTTCTAATCCCAACACTACCAAGTGTGTGTGTGTGCATGTATTTCCAGCTGCCTGGAGACCGACTACTGCTTTTAGACTGCTCACTCTCCATACAATCCCTATCAGCGTCTTTTCCATTGCTGATGATGTCACCCACCTAGAAGTATGCCTCTGGGAGTGCTGGGCTTCAATAATCTCGGTTGCGCATTCTGTAACTGTGTAATGCTGTAGTGTGCTAAGATAATTAGGTCTATGTTCTAATCCCAGCCCTGCTAAGTGTGTGTTTCCAGCTGCCTGAGGACAGAGTAATTCTTTTAGACTGCTCACTCTCCATACAATCCCTATCGGCGTCTTTTCCATTGCTGATGATGTCACCCACCTAGAAGTATGCCTCTAGGAGTGCTGTGCACTAGCAATCTCCATAGCGTATTCTGTAACTGCATAATGCTGTAGTTTAATAAAGTAGCTAAGTCTATGTTCTAATCCCAGCCCTGCCAAGTGTGTGTGTATTGCTCGCTGCCTGGGGACAGAATAACACTTTTAGACTGCTCACTCTTCAAACAATCCCTATTCGCATCTTTTCCATTGCTGATGATGTCACCCACCTAGAAGTATGCCTCTGGGAGTGCTGTATTCCAATAATCTTGGTAGCATATTCTGTAACTGTGTAATGCTGTAGTGTGATAAAGTAGTTAGGTCTATGTTCTAATACCAGCCCTGCCAAGTGTGTGTGTGTTTCCAGCTGCCTGGGGACAGCATAATGCTTTTAGACTGCTCACTCTCCATACAATCCCTATCGGTGTCTTTTCCATTGCTGATGATGTCACCCACCTAGAAGTATGCTTCTGGGAGTGATGTGCTCCAGTAATCTCAGTAGTGTGTTCTGTAACTGCGTAATGCTGTAGAGTGATAAGATGGTTAGATCTATATTCTAATCCCAGCCCTGCTAAGTGTGTGTATGTGTTTCCAGCTGCCTGGGGACAGAGTAATGCTTTTAGACTGCTCACTCTCCATACAATCCCTATCGGCATCTTTTCCATTGCTGATGATGTCACTCACCTAGAAGTATGCCTCTGGGAGTGCTGTGTTCCAGTAATCTCAGTAGCACATTCTGTAACTGTGTAATGCTGTAGTGTGCTAAAGTAGTTAGGTCTATGTTCTAATCCCAGCCCTGCCAAGTGTGCGTGTGTTTCCAGCTGTCTGGGACAAGAGTAATGCTTTTAGACTGCTCACTCTCCATACAATCCCTATCGGCATCTTTTCCATTGCTGATGATGTCACCCACCTAGAAGTATGCCTCTGGGAGTACTGTGCTCCAGTAATCTCAGTAGCATATTCTATAACTGCGTAATGCTTTAGTGTGATAAGATTGTTAGGACTATGTTCTAACCCCAACCCTGCCAAGTGTTTGTGCGTGTTTCCAGCTGCCTGGGGACAGAGTAATGTGTTTAGACTGCTCTCCATACAATCCCTATTGGCATCTTTTCCTTTGCTGATGATGTCACCCACCTAGAAGTATGTCTCTGGGAATGCTATGATCCAGTAATCTTTATAGCATGTTGTATAAGTACGTAATGCTGTCGTGTGATAGAAGCAACAGGTAGATGTTCTATTCTAAGGCATGACAGGTGTGTGTGTTTGGCAGTAATTTCCTATGTGTTGGTATCTGTGAGTGGGTAGCTCCAGAATGTGTTGAGTGTATTTTGTTGCTTTCCTATATAGTGTCCACAAATGTCATGATCGCCCTAGAGACTGGGTTGGCAAGACATACACATACATCTGCCATTAGGTCTGGTGAGTAAATGTCAGCAGCCCTACTCTTACCCTTAATGCAGTCTGACCCGTGTGACGCAACGAAACACACTTGCCTTGATAGTAAAACCACTACATAATGCAGGTGGCACATGTGGTTTCCTTTTCTTTCTTGTCTAATGCTTTGGTGTCATGTGGTCCACTGTTGTGATATAAATTCTATATCTACGTATGTGTATGTATATGTATATGTGTGTGTGTGTGTGTGTATGTATGTGCATATATATATATATATATATAGATAGATATATATATATGTGTATATATATATATATATATATATATATATATATATATATGGACATTAGCACACATAAATCTACATGATGGAATACATGTCCTATACTATTGAATGTCTGTGCTGGATGATCTGTACGTGATCACCTAGGATGGGTGTATATCTGCCATGGCTTAGTGGTAAAGCCCATCATCTGTGGTGTGCAGGGTCCCTGGTTCTAGTTGTGTAGAGACCGGTTATTTTGCTGTTGGGAAGAACAAGGAACATGGAATATGGTGATAGTAAGGCACCTTTAACCAGCTGTGTGCAGATCTGAGTGACAGTAAGCTGTGGTTATTATTTTGGAGGATCAGTATGGGTCATATAACTATGCATTAGAAGACAATACTATGCAAATGAGGTGGAAAATAGTGAATTCCGTTTATCCCCAGGGTGTGATGCAGATCCCAAGAGTGTATGAGTATAGATAGCTGAGTGCAGGACTCGAATATAGGTGAAAGCATGGGGGAGGTGTCAGGCATACTGTAAGTACATTGGAGCCCTGTGCCTTGGGATTACTCCTGCCTTAGCATGCCTAAGTTAGGGTGTGTCTATACCTACCTAGTGAAATTGGGAGGGACAACAGCAGTAGTGGAGTAGTCAAGGTGAACAAGCTGCTCAAACAGGTGATAATTAGCACAATCAGCAGATTACATGCCCAGCCCAGACAAGAACACTACAGTAGTGACCAAGCACCATACACACAGGTTTCGTCCACACTCTACACCACTGGTGTATACATGTGGGGACATTTCTCGACACAATCCAACCAAATCAGAAGGGCTGCAGCAGGCAACACAGACCAACATGTGCAGGAGGCTGAGGGTGGTGAGGATGTGAATGCTGCTGAACAACCCTTAGTGAGGAGACAGAAGACTTTACAGACCCAGGGTAACCTACCAGGGGCTACATGAGCTGGAGATAGTGGAGCACTATGGGGTGAACAGAGACCTCCTACAGCAGCTTGTTGAGCTGTGCTGGCCACACCTGACACATCGAACAGGCCGAGGGAAACCCATCCCAGTGGATACCAAGGTATGTGTAGGCCTAGGTATACTAGCCACAGGTACCTCCCAAAGCACAACTGGGGATATCATGGGGATCTCATAGGCATCTGCATCCAGAGTATTGCACCAGTTCCCAGATGACATGTCACCACATACCAGTGAGCATGTACATGTCCTCAACACACGTGAGGTGTTGACCAGCAATATGCGTCTCCTCCACCAAATGGCAGACTACCCTGGGGTACTGTATGCTATAGCCTGCATGCACGTATGCATCAAAGCACCACCCGGTGAGTGGGGTAGGGCCTACATTAACCGCAGGGGCATACCCTCCAACAGCTAGGTCGTATGCAATGGCCAGAGCATTATACTGAATGTGTGTGCTGGCTGCCCTGGAAGCTATAACAATTCCGATATATGGCATCTGACGCAGCTGTACCACACCTTTGCCAATATGGACATCCCCTACAGTCACCTATTGGGGGATGCTGGGTAACCACTGGAGTCGTGGCTGATGACACCCATCAGCAATGCACACACACCTGAACAACTAAACCATAATGAGGCACACGCACAGGCAAGACATATAATTGAGCATGTGTTTGGGATGCTCAGGTCATGGTTCTAGTGTCTGGATACATCCGGTGGAGCCTTGCAGCATTCACCAGCTACATGCACCCAAATTGTTATGGTATGTGCTATTCTACACAATATGATCCTGCAAAAACAGTTGCAGCAGGAACAGCATGGGGCAGGGCCACACAACCCCCCACCAATGCCAAGGCCTGTACAGGCACACTGTGACTCGGAGGAGGGACTACCTGAGCTGGACCCAGTAGGCAAAAGGAGGCGTGCACAGTATGACCTGCCCTTGGCAAAGAGGCAACGCATGGCATATGCACCGACACAGTAGGTACCCATGGAATTTCACCCTCTCTGACTCGCACAGACAGTAAAAGGGATGCCAAACATGACACTACCTGTGCTCAGCCATGTATAGGAAGTGCACTGTGTGCATCCGACATAGGAAGCCCTCCAGCACCATCCTCAGGTCTGGCACACCCCCAAGGTAAGTCAATCAACCTACCAATTGGCAGTTGTATTAGAATGTGTTTTTACCTATAGCTATGGTATGGATGTGAGCATACAAGGGAATTTGGTGGCTGACTGTTAGGGCAGCAGACAGTACACGTCCATAGTGGCACCATGACATCTGTAGCACATACCGGGGTCACAATAGTAGCCAGTAGTACACAGGGTGTCCTAACCACTGCAGGTTATGGGCTGAAAATCATGTGTGTCCATACAGCCCACACAAGTCTCATACAGCTGGACAGGTGTAGACCAATACAGACAAATGCTATACAATGACCTCTGGATATGCCCAATGGATGACCCCAACCCCCACAAAAACACACATTGACTACAGCAGGCCAGGCAGTTAGATGTAGGTTGTGAAGGCTAGGACATCTGAAACCACTATGCTGGTAATTAAAGCTAGGATCTAAAGTACACTGGTATGCCTCTAGCCAGCAGATTAGGTAGGTCCACACACTGAAATGGAGTACCTGGCATACCAGTACAGTAGTAGCAAAAGTGTACAACTGTCAGCTGTGCCCCCCCTTCCAACGTACACATGTGAAAGTCATGTGCGCCACCCCCACTGCTGTGTAGGAATGTGGATACAGTTGGATGTCCCCCCACGCTGTGCAGAAATGTAGCAACAGTCAATGCCACATGACCATTGGCTACCCTGCAGACACAGCATGCCACCTGTCAGTGTACAACACAGGGGTCGGCACCACAGTACTGACTACCTGGACATGTGACACATGCGATCCAGTTGACCATACTGGGCATGCTCAAACACATGAAGGTATGACGGTAATGTCAGTCGACAACATGCGTAACGGTCATACTGAGCATGCTCACACACTTAAACACAAGACGGCCAGGTCTGCAAACAGTAGTGATCCGGACATATCTGCCAGTAAATTGCTATACTGTTGGATGACTGTGTTGTATGGTATGTGTGTGGTACTGTCTATTGTCTGTATATATGCCATGGTGTATTGGTAATTCAAATCAGCTGTGTGCGCAGAGTGTTGCTACCATCACTTGCAAAGGACAGTTCTTTGTTTGCGGCCAGAACAAGGCCTTTGGATACGGAGTGGGTAAGGCACATTCCAGCAGGTGGGAGCAGTTGTGCATGGGTTTGCACGGTGTTAAGCACTGCTCACCTCTGGTTACAGCTCCTTATACTTATTTAGACTCCAACTTTCTTTAACAGTGCAATACTCACATACTGGTAGACAAACATGCTTACACCCGCTCACTCCCTCACTTGCACGTGCAACGATATTGGTGCTTGCATTTGTCACTCATGCTGGGTGGGCGCGATCCCTTGTGATGCCTATTACATCAGACTACATGATTACATTATCGGCTATGGCTGACCATTATGCGACGGCAGGCATTCGACTGTACGGAATCAGCGGCCTGTCCAGTGACATAATCATATTATATGCGTGTTCCTCATACAATCTGCTCCCATCTGGCTGATACATGGGAACCGATACACTGCAATGCAGACATGTAAATGTGTTTTGAGAAACGCATTTTTTTGCCGGGTCATGCTACCGCATACCTATTGTAGGTTTTCCACCTTTTAAATTGGCCGAAGTGAGACTTTAGAAGTAACACCTTTCCCACTTTGAATGGGACAGTCCCTCATTAGGCATATGTGTCATGCGAGAATAATCTAGCCATAGCAAATGTCCTGATTAGAGGACAATATTATATTCTACGTTTCTCTAATAGTTGCATGTAATGGTTATTGTATAAATGACACCAATATGTTATGTGAAGTAGCATAAGCAACTTGACTGCTGCTA